>NC_092211.1:38060637-38103736 GCF_043381705.1 Parasteatoda tepidariorum
TATATAGATATATGTACCTACTGAACTTGAACACAAACTGCCTTGAAACACACACAGAGTGCCCTGTATGGATACAGTACTTCTTATCTAAGTTAGAATTAAAATTTGCATAATAATTAAAAATACATAAGACTGAATAGCATTTAAATTTAAGTTAAATTGAATTTTAAAAATTAAATTAAAAATAATTAGAAAATTAAATAATTGATTAGGTTAGCCAATATAGGAAACAAATTACCAGGAAACACAATCGCAGATCGTAATGATTTAAATTTTATATTCAAGTAAAAGCTTAAATAAAATAGAGACGTTAAAAATTTAAAATTTGGAAATTAAAAATAATAAAAATACCCAATCGATAATATTTTATTCGAAATGCCTAAGCATAATTGTGGAAAAAAGCTAGGTACTCTTTTTATCTTTGGAATTTCCCTAAGATGTTAATATTTGGAGTAGCTCAAAAATTTTGAACCCCTGAAGTATATCATATTAGAATGGTGTCATTGTGATGATGAACTTTTGAACGCCAAGTAAAGCATTTTCGCAACAGCCCGTTGTGGGCCTGAGGGGTCATGGAGGTTAAAGCTCCACAATTTCGTGACCACTTTTCAACGCAACTTGCAGAATTAAAAGAATATGTTTGACTTTTGCTCCTTTCCTTAGAAAATAAAAGACACAATTTTATGACTCTTACCATCATGGCTTAACATATACTAACCCGTAAGTTCTAGTTCCACTCACTATTTACAGTGGTTGATTAATTATAATTAAGGTACACTTCATTTAAGTTGGCCAACACTTAAAATTTTTTATGCGCGACAGATTTTTTGTTTTGTTTTTATCCTTTTAAGACCTAATTCTACTTGAAAGTACTTATTTTTTCTTGTATAACAGAACCTAGTAGAGACCGTTTACTGTTTTTTTCCCTCCTGATAGGTATTCGTCAAAATCATTGCAAATAAAATTTATGAAATTCGAAAATAAAGTGGTAAATCTTACATTTTAAATTGGGAGCGAATGTTTGCAATCATCTGAATAAAAGCGCATTAAGCACAGGACGCCTCTATAATACCTTTTATGATGAACTTTGAATTTTCATTTTCCATTGATAGAAAAATTAGTGTCCCTTTAGTGCGATGCCAACAATGGAATAAAATCATTTTTCATTGAAGTAAGTTTTACTTAAATTAAGACTTAAAACGGATAACTGTTGCTAAGAAAGCTATTCTTTAATTCTTTTGATCTCACAACTAAGCTAAGACGAAGTAAGGGAAGATAGAAATGTTCTTTTAGTTTCCCATACCGCGTATCTTTTATTTCCATTGCAAGTTTTGAAGTCGCTATCTTTTGATAAGTATCGAACTGCGTTAGCCTTTTCTGTCTAAATTGCCGAGAATCCTTTCGTACCATTGGCTACTATTAGTGACTGACACAGAAGATCCGTATCCACGGACAACCAGGGCAATAGGAAGCCATAGTAATGGGACATAAAAGAGTTTCCAACTGGAAATTGCGTCTTCATGTTGGGGGCATCTACAAATTGAATTGTACCAATGATGCACGGCTTTGGAAAGGATTCTCTTTATGGAGAAAGTTGTATTGTGTTGTGGAAATAATTAGAACGACAGGAAAACTCTTGAGAATAAGGGATTGCTGTTTTGATATTGTGTTAAAATTTCATAAAATGTGACGAGTTGTCTATTGTAATAACATGCAGTTATGAATATTTACAAATATCAAGGGATGTAATTTAAGGTTTCATTTATATGAAGTTGCAGTTTTGTATTTAAACTATTGCATTCTATTAATTTATTTCTAATTTACATTTTGTTAAAGATTCAGTTTTATTCTCAAGGTTGAATACATTGTAGATAAATGATCAGAATAATAAATGCAACGACTAATTTATTAGAAAATTAATTATTTATGTTACCGCTAAAGTTTATAATGCAGTTATTTCACAGAATACCTAGTTATTCCATGAAATAAAAACCTATAACATTTTATATTGTTATAGGTTTGAAATAATATAATTATAAAATATTATTTCAAAGTACCGCTTATAAATTCTGGTTAAGTTGAAGAACATATAGTCCAAATTAGAAAAGGACATAACAAAGATGCATCCCGGGTTACGGAGGGATTTGAACCCGCTGTTCCCATACAACAGAGTATTTGACGGTACGGCAAGACCACTTTGTCAGTGAGGCCCGCTTGTTCTCTTTACGGTATTTAATATGAATTAGTTTTAAAAACTTGCAAGTTATAAACGGGTAAATGTACAATAAATATTTCACATTATTAAATACTAATAAAATTTTATTGCCAGAAATTCTAATGTATGTATGCAGACAATATCACCAATATCCACAGGTTGTCCTAAATTAAACTGATGATTAAAAAAAAATTATAACAGGCAAAAAGTTACGGTTAAAAATAATGTTTTTTGGCAGATTCTTGTGACAGTGTATAAACTTCCCTTCGAGTTCTTGGTTTTAGTTTACAAAGTTTCGGCAGATGGCGCTACGAAGAGTGAACATTATATCTAAAAATGATAGGAGAACATTTTAACATCATGAAATGTGGTTTTTGGTGGTCCGAAAATTTTATAAGGTGATTTTCCTTCACTTTAAGATTTCGAAAAAAAAATGGCTGTATTTTCAATTAAATTTTTGATAATTTACTCGTTTGCTATCTACAGTACTATCTATCGAAAAAGTTTTGAACTTAAACTAGAAGCTCTAGAAGAAAAACACTATGCTCTCTCAATGAATTTGTTGAAAGAATTTTCTTAAAATCCTAAACTGAATTCGTGTTATGAAATTTTGAAAACTGTCTGCAAAATTTAAAAGACCTTATATAAATAGTTTTTCTGAATTTATTAACCAAATACCCCAAGTTTGTAAATATATCTGAAATCAAATCATGATTATATTTCAAAATGTAAATTATATAAAAAATAAGTTATTACTTCAAAGGATTTTTCATTACTTGAAAATTATATTTATTCTTCGACTAAATTTGCTTTACTATTCCATTACGAAAAATTAAGTTGAATATTAAACACAGAAAATGCAGCATTTCACTAGGTTCTGTGATAACTTATAGCTAAAAATTAAGCAATTTCTAAAATTTACCATTTTCGTTTAACTTTATAATACTAACCATAATCAACTAGCTTCGTTAAAAAATTTATCTAAATTTTTAAAAACGTATTTGACGAGTTTTAATTTAGTATAAAAACATATTTAAATTAATTTAAATGATATATTTTCTTATTGAGATAGATTTTTAAAAATTGTATTTGAAAAACCAATATGTCAATCTAGTTTAACATACACTGCGAATTTGTTTTCGTATTGATTGTTTTATATAAGATATAAAGCTTTCTGATTTGTAGTCGAAAAGATAATGGTATGCTGAATAGTTCGAGACTATTTCCTATTGACGTCTGTTATTCTTTAGCACTAGCACGTGAAGAATAAGATATCGATATTATTGACAAACCTGTATTTTATATCGTGAATAATGGATTATACTTTCATTTCTCGTTTGCACGCGAATTACATCTGCTATTGATTTACGCATTTGTGGATAAAAGTAATCATGCGATGAAATAAACTGCGCATTTAAGTTAAAACTTATTGTTTATAAACGCGCTTTAAATTTAAAATAATTATTAGAATGTTTTTGTTCACCTTATAATGTGAGATTTAAACAATTTGAGTTTTAATAAGAAGTCAACTTCAAGTTTTACAACGACTTAATTACCCAGTTCAATCTTGAAAAATGCTTTCGAAACTTTCTTGAACTATTTATGACTTTAATAGATTTTAACCCTTTGTATTTCGAATAATACTTTAAAATGCTGTTTAAACTAATGTTGTTGCTGTTGACGTATGGCTGTTTTAGGCAGAGGGAGTGCGATTGTTCTTGTTCTCCAGTGGCGCCATCTATGGACAAGAATTTGACTTCTGCCACACCATACGTCACATCCGTTTATAGGGCATATCCATTCATACATCCATCCACAGATCGTACTTTTGACCAGAATCAGAGAACGATCGATCTTCAATCCAGTACCCCCAGAGGTTTTGATTTGCTATGGGAACATGGAGGACTTTTGCGACTCGACATATTTAACGTGCATCAGTCACTTTACTGTACAGGGAGTCTTCGGCCGGCGGAGTTCGAACCCACGAACTCTCAGACATGGGTCCAGCGCCCTACCGACCAGGTTATCCCGGCCATGTTTAAACTAATGTAAGCACTAAGTAAGTCATTTAATGTAGTATATAATGCAATATTTTTATATAATACCTAACAATCATAAAATAATCATGTTGTTATGAAATATTCTTCTTCTTCTTAGGCTCTACAGCCATTTACCGACCAAGGCCATCTCAGTTACCAAATATATTCCGTTGCTAAATATTAAGATACAAAAAATTTTAAAATTCAGAGTGATGATCTTTGATTATTTCGAGTTTAGCGCAATCAGCGCCCTTGAATTATATTTTGGAATCCTTGTTAGACTTGAAGTAGCAAATTAATGTTTAAGGAGTTCTAGCAAGACAGGTGAGATGAAAATATTAGAACCAGTTTTATTAGCAGATGAATTTTGTAGGTGCTGGTTTACGTTAGCGGCTCACAATTTTTTTTTCTTTTCTGGTTACTACGTAATCCTAAATAATTAACTTTCTTTCTTCAGAACCCCAACTTTATAAATAAAGGTAATTGTGATTTTTATAAATTATGGAAGACTATTTTTAAAATATTTAGAGGAATGAAGATTTTTCAATGTTTTATCATTAATAATTTAAAATTATGTTTCGTGTCTTTCTTGGGCTATGTCTGGTCCATCTAGTTATGAATTTAATTATAATTAAATTCTGATTTAAATTCATAGACTGATTTAAATTCATAATTAGTTTTTGGTATATACACATGAACTGAAAATGAATGAAATAAGCCGAATTATTCCTTGCTTCGAAATGAAAATTTAAAATAATTACTATAAACGTGAAAAATGGTTATTAAGGAAATATATTTCTTGATTAAAGAATTTATTTTGTTTTTAAATGGGCGAAAGGAAATACTAATACAATATTTTATAAAGGCTTGTTCTTTTCATAATTAATTCAAGATATCGTTGTTCGAAATATTATATTTTCTTTTAAAAAATGCCATTTATATTTAATTTGCATTTTACTTGAAATAATTTCACTAAGGCAATAGAAGGATTAAATAAATTCTGAACTAGTGGTTGGATCAAAATATAATCGGAGATTTCAAAATTCCTCACTGGTTATAAAAAGTACTAAATCCTGGAACCCTTTAAACTCTTCTATGGAATTCCAAGTTTCCGAGGACGACCATTTGGGAACCACTGGCCTACGTTATTGATTAACATTTTGCTAACATGTTAATGATAACGAAATGCATAATTACCTGGATTAGAGAGATAATCATTGAAGCTTGAAAAAAAAGTTTATTTTAAAGAGCACAATGGGAGAAAAATAAATAAGAAGTAATTTTACTCGTTGACGAAACTTATAACAATTTAATTAGGAAAAGATTCTTTCGCTTTTCAGGAAGATTTTATTACTATTTTTTATAAAAAGCGCCATGATAAATGTACCGTTGCGCAATATAAAAAAAATGAGCCACCCTGAATAACTTTTGATCTTATGATTGGATTTTCGCGTTCTAGGATTCAACTTTAAAGTTTTGAGAGACTTATTTCAAATATGCTGATTAATTACTGGAGACGATAGTTTTGCAATCTTATCTGCAATCTGGGAAATATGGTCCCAATAGTTTGGTCAGGCAAGCGGTGCATAATTTGAACCCCTAAATGTTAATTTGACTTTTTAAGTATTTCATAATATCTTGTGAATTTCTTAAGTGAATTGAGAGTTTTTGTACACAATTGTAAAATTCGTTTATCCAAACATAATTCCATGCAAAACAACATAACATATACCAAATTTTAATCATTTTTTGATATTTTATTTAATAAAAGTTAAAAAAAACTTTCACTGAATGCATCTACTCTATCTCTTACTCTCGAATTACATCTACGTTACCGATCTTTCACTGACTAACTACATGCATTCTACCAATCTCTTACTGTCGAATTACATCTACGTCACCGATCTCTCACTGACTAACTGCATGTACTCTACCAATCTCTTACTGTCGAGTTACATCCACCTTACCGATCTCTCACTGACTAACTGCATGTACTCTACCAATCTCTTATAGTCGANGGTGGGCCGCCACTATAATAAACCAGGCTAGCTCTCTATGTTATTTTTATAACATTTTAATTAATATAAAAAATACAAACACAACACTAACAAATATCAAACAACATTTTCGTACTACATATACACATCTACTTGTAAACAAAACGTTCTACAGAAAAATCCGAGAGGATCATGGGTGAAGTTTTCCCTAGCTCCCTCTTTCGGGCAAACCAGGCATTACAGAAGTAGTTTTACTCGTTGGCGAAACTTAAAACAATTTAATTAGGTAAAGGTTCCTTTGCTTTCATGAAGATTTTATTACTACTTTTTTTTAAAAAAAAGAATGTCATGATAAATGTATGGCGCGCAATATAAAAAAAATGGACCACCCTGAATAACTTTTGATCTAATGATTGGATTTTCGCATTCTAGGATTCAACTTTATAGTTTCGAGATGCTTATTTCAAGTATGCGGATTTAATTACTGGAGAAGATATTTTTGCAATCTTATCTGCAATCTGGGAAATATGGTCCCAATAGTTTGGTCAGGCGAGCGGTCCATAATTTGGACCCCTAAATGTTAATTTTACTTTTTGGGTATTTCACAATATCTTGAGAATTTAAGTAAATTGAGAATTTTTGTATACAATTGTAAAATTCGTTTATCCAAACATAATTCCGAGCAAAACAACATAACATATAAAAATTTTTAATTTTTTAAAATTTTATTTGATAAAAGTAAAAAAAAATCTCTCACTGACTACATCTACTCTATCTCTTACTGTCGATTTACATCTACGTCACCGATCTCTCACTGACTAACTACATGTATTCTACCAATCTCTTACTGTCGAATTACATCTACGTCACCGATCACTCACTGACTAACTACATGTACTTTACCAATCTCTTACTGTCGATTTACATCTACGTCACCGATCTCTCACTGACTAACTACATGTACTCTACCAATCGCTTACTGTCGAATTACATCTACGTCACCGATCTCTCACTGACTAACTACATGTACTCTACCAATCTCTTACTGTCGAATTACATCTACGTTACCAATCTCTCACTGATTAACTACATGTACTCTACCAATCGCTTACTGTCGAATTACATCTACGATACCGATCTCTCACTGACTAACTGCACGTACTCTACCAATCTCTTACTGTCGAATTACATCTACGTTACCGATCTCTCACTGAATAACTACATGTACTCTACCAATCTCTTACTGTCGAATTACATCTACGTTACCAATCTCTCACTGATTAACTACATGTACTCTACCAATCGCTTACTCTCGAATTGCATCTACGTTACCAATCTCTCAATCACGTAACTGCGTCTACACTCTCCTATGCAATAAATTAGAGACTAAGTCTGTCAACCGTTAATTATAACTGTGAGATTATTATGTTACCCATTCTGCTTAAAATTTAATCTAAACATATTTTTCTTTATCAGAAAAGAAATCTTTTTAATTAAATAAATTTTTCTTCTTTTTTTAATAGATATCAGCATCATAGACCAATTCCAGTCAATCACTTTCTCCCCCTCCACCTTGATTACTATTAGTAGAGTCTGTCCAATCTTGTAGACTCCAAGAACTGATAAACTTAATCACCTTAGAGATAAGAAGGGACGGGAGAACCTCAAGTTCCGGTTACGAATTGCTTTTAAATAGGAACTTTCCCATCCTTGTACGGGAACATTAAGGCATTCGGGAAAACTTTTCCGGTTTTAGTGCGTGAAAATGTGGCGAGCTGATATATTTAAGTGAGCCATTGATTAAATTGAAAGGAATTCAGTTTCGGGTGTTCGAAATCAAGGAATTCAGTTTCGGGTGTTTCTATGAATCCCAGGATTTCAGATGGGGGTTCCACAATCAAATAGAAGTTGAGACGCCTCATGGAAATGTTCGAATAAGCAATAAAATCTTTTTTCACTCAGGAGATTTGGAAAGGAGTTATGGAATGATTGAACTTTTCTAATTTTGTCTGGTACACCCCGTTGGTTACAATAGGGGATTAGATGTTCTTTAAGGAATGTGCGTTCAATTATAAAACCGGATCTTATTTAATTTCAACACCCTTATAAGTTTACAAAATGAGTGCGATGTGGTTTACGTAATAAAAAAATTCATTTTCTTATAATTGAATGAAGAATATTAAAACAAAATACAAAAATTTGCTTTGAGTAGAAGCCTCTTATAGCGAGAAGTTAAGGTAGAAGTTTGGGAATTCGATTTAATATTTTTCGTTTATATATATATATATATATATTCTATCTATTTATATATTTCACTATCTATTGGACTATTGGAAGCAGTATAGTTATTATTCATTTCGTTAGGTTGTCTTAAGTAATAATTTAAGTAGTATCAGTAGTTAATTATACGTCAAGTATTTATTCAGAATAATTTTGTATTTTTATAAAAATAAAAACTTAGTTACGAAGTTATTATACAGATTTATTTTGGATCATTTCCAAAACGGTCGCAGAAATTTTAAATATGAACTGTGCTTTAGTGCCGCATACTGTCATACCAATCATTGGTGATGGAGCTTGCCTTTATATGATACTCAAGTTATGGTTCAAGAGGAGCGTGAGGAAGTAGTACAGCTCGTAATGGAGCATTGGGATGAGTTTTCTATTTTGTCTCACGTGAAGATGAAAATAATTTTAGCACTTCTATTGCTTACTTTGTATTCTGAAATGTCCCGAATTCGGTGGAGCCCATTACGATGGTTTGTATGATTTAATTGTTAGCGGACGGATATCACATTCTAAAATTTAATGCATAAAATACTTTCACTAGTTAAAATTGAAATAAAAATACTTCTGCTCGGATAAAGACGCTGGCAACAGCTAAACGGCGAAAAAAAAATTTGGTTAATGCATTTTTAAAATTCAATATAGTTTTTAATATTGTTGTTGTTGTTAATTTACGTCGCACCAGAGCTGCACAAAGGGCTATTGGCGACGGTCTGGGAAACATCCCGGAGAATGATCCGAAGACATACCATCACAATTTTGATCCTCTGCGGAGGGGATGGCACCCCCGCTTCGGTAGCCCGACGTCCTGCGCGCGAAGTCGAGCACTTTACGGTAGCACAGTTTAACGAGGACCAATACCGCACACCCTCGGTCCCTACGCAGACTGATCCAAGTGGTCACCCACCCGCACACTGACCGCAGCCAGTGATGCTTGACTTCGGTGATCTGCTGGGAACCGTGTCTTATCGATCAGTCCACTGCGGGACTTTTCAATATTGAAGGAGGGGTTTAAGAATAAGAATATTTACACACAGTTGTGCTGTGCATTTGGCTTTGTTACCATTAAAGTTTATATTTCGTACAAGATAGTTTTGAAAAGTTGGTAGCCAGATGTGACTAGTTTCAAATAAAAATCATGCAATCATACTCAAAACTAACTTGGATTAGTTTTGTCAAAAACAAAATTAAAGCCAAAACAATGTCATTTCATTAAACATATCCATATTGATGCTTCGACTTATGTTATTTTCCCTGATTTATAAATACCCTGAAAATGTCACCTTCCTGCTTCATCCCCGAAGGTCTTCAATTATTAAAATAAACAATAAAAACAATAAATAATTGCAAAAAATAACTTCTTGTATGGAATTATGTTTGTTTAAAAAATATGATAATTAACAGAAAGACTTTAATCCATTTAAATAGTCACAGAGATGTGACAGGATATGAAAAAGTATATTAAATATTAAGGTGTTCGAATTTTTGAACATAATGAATATTTTATAGATTGCAGCTACTATTCTTTTGACTTTAAGAACAAGCTAGAATTTTATAATTGTTCAAACAAAGGATATCTAAACTAATGGTTAAAAACATTCGAATCAGAGTGTAGTAACTTGAATCTATTTAAAATTTTTTTGATGCAGAATATAATAATTCAAACAATTTAGCCAAACTATATATATTTGTCCTTTATTTTAATTTTTTTGTTAGCGGGTGTTGTCATACACTTCATTCTGTCTTCATGCACTTCTTTAAGGAAAACTGCAGATGAGGACAAAATAATACAAACACTTTTAAATTAACTCTATGTAAACTATCTATGTAAACTATCTCACAAAACATTTTCAGCAAATGTTTCGATTGTGACATAGTACTGTGACATTGTATACAAATGTTTTTAAAATTATAGTGGTATTAAAGAAGAAAAGTAGTTCCAACCATCCAGCGTTCATTTCTGAAAAGGCAAATTTTGCATGGGTAAAAAGGAGAGAATTTGTAGGAGTTTCAAGCATGAACTTTCAAATTGTGTTTTCAGTTTGGCCATGAACAATCTTCTAAAACATTTGCCAATTAAGGGAGAAATTGTTTACATAGAGTTAGTGTAGAAATATTCGCCTTACTTTGACACCCATCTGAAAGCAATGATGTTGTGCTACATTGGACCATTCGATGCTATATCTTGGATTACACTCATTTTGAGTTTTTGTCTTTCTGGTTTTAGTTGATTAAAATTGAATATTCAGGTTTTCATTTTTTTTAAAAGTTCTTAATAATAGTAAGCTAAAATAAATCAAACAAATCATAAAAGTAATTCCAAAAAATATTTCAGTAGAATATTTAAAAAATTCAAAGCTTCACTTGGAACATAAAGGATTATTTCATACTGTGCAAAGTTCAGTGGGAGATATGTCATTTTTCATTTTATAAATAATGCTGGATAGCCAATATACAATTTTCAGATTACGACTCTCAATGTTCAATTCTTAAGTTTTGTAATCTTGGACACCACTCACAAGATAAGCACACTCTTGGATCAAGTAGTGGAAGAAACTAACCTCAGTAGAGAACTAAACCGTATTTGCGTTACATGGAACGAAAAAACTAAAGAAATTATCATGGTTACCTGACGGTAAGGGGAAACTTACCCATGAACCGTCTATCACTGAGGATATTTTTACGTCATCACATGTCGGCTCGAGAAGGGAGTAAAATTCTAATCAACCAGCCACCGCTAGGATTCAAACTCAGGCCACCTCATTGGGAATTGGGAAGCGAGTGCTCTATCCTCTGAGTTTGAAATATATCAGTGCTAATTAAAGTTCAAAAGCCCTGTTGCATATTCCTTGAACCATTTTAAGATAGAATACTGATGCTAGTCAAGATGCAATAAGCTTGTACATTTTTGATTTTTTAAGCCTAACAAAAAAAGATTTTTTTTCTAAAAGTTGGTATTTTATCGTAAAGAAATAACATTTTAGTACTCATCCAGGAGCTGTTAATAAATGATATCACACTTTCCCCCCCCCCCGATATTGTGAAATTCTTCTACCCTCCTCTGTCGCAAAGTGTCACATTTCATTTTAACCACTTCCCTCGTTGTCACATGTCATTCCATTTTACATAAATATATACTTAAATTTCAGAATCAAAACAAATTTTGCAGACCATACTTCAAATTTTATATTTAAACTTCAACTGTGACTGTTAAAACATACACACTTATATACACAGATTGCTTACAAATATAAAATAAAATTTGTAAGCATTATACTTATTTTGATGAAAACAGTAAGGGAAAAACATGTTGCTGTTGTTTATCCCCTAGCGGGACCCTAATCAAATTCCAAAAGAAGATGCCAGATTAACAAGTCACAAACATTCTCTCGCTCATTCCATAGTTGACGCCACTGAGGCACCGTTACAATCAATGATATGAAAGAGACAAGCGATGGCCGAGTAGTGACATTTGGCATATGTCTGTTCCTTGGCCAATGGTCTGCTCAATTCCGTAGATGAAATAAAAAAAAAGCAAATATGAAAATACTAAATCTACTGATTTTGATTTGAAAATGCGTGATGTCTCAGTTTCTGCTACTTTTTTCCTCCCCCTTGTCACAAATTGTCACAATTTCTCTATCCCTCCCTGCATCTATAAATACCATATGTTTTTTCCAATCAAATTAAATAAAAATTTACTCAACTAAAAACCAAGACGAAAAAGCTTTCTTTAGCACATTACTAAAAATTTCAAATGGCCAACTACAAAATACAGTATTAATTGGCACACGTATGATGTAATTGCTGTGATTCGAGATGCTCAAGATCTGAAGTACACCACTGTTCCGGATTTATTATGTTAATAGTTTATATTTGTAATCAATAATTCATATTCAAGTTTTACCAGAACTTTTCAGTGAATCTTCAAATACCACGCAATTTTAATACTCTTATAATAATATTCTCTACATAATAATCTCAATAAAATACAATCGCCATTCATATCTAGGCTTTACCAGAACTTCTTAATGTATTTTCAAATACCACACAATTTTAATGCTCTTATAATAATAATCACCATAGAATAATTGTTATTTTAATACCATACGATCGGAATTCTTATCTAAGCTTTACCAGAACTTCTTAATGCATCTTAAAATATTATGCAATTTTATTACTCTTATAATAATAATCACCGTATAATAGTAATAATCTTAATACCAAACGATCGTAATTCATATCTAAGCTTTACCAGAACTTCTTAATGCATCTTAAAATACTATGCAATTTTATTAGTCTTATAATAATCACCATATAATAGTAATAATCTTAATACCTAACGATCGTAATTCATATCTAAGCTTTAACAGAACTTTCTAATTTATCTTCGAATTCTAATACTATTAAATTTTAATACTCTTATAATAATTTTAATACTCTTATAATGATAATGATCACTATATATTAATACTCTTAATATCATATCGTAATTCGTATCTAAACATTACAAGAACTTCTTTATTAGAACTACTAAGCTTTACTGGAATGCATCTTCAAATACCATTTTTAATTATAAACCTAAAATAATTAAGTAAATATCTCGAACACATTAAATGGAATAGTTAAGGAAAAAGAATACTAACAAATGTAAAATAAATTCAGATGTTTCTACCAAGTTATTTAAGCCCAATATCATATAAATAATACCATTCAATCATTTAAACAAATTTCAAAACTAATTCCAATATAGCATCGTCTATTTGAATCTAAATATAAATTACTTTCCATTCGAACTAAAAGCATCGAAAAAAGAGAATTATAATAGCTCATCTGTTTGGTTTCTCGGACCGCTAATTAAAAGGAAAAATTGAATTCGTGAGAATTGAAGAGAAAATTTAATCAAGTAGCTAATTGCGTACAACTTAAATGTTTCATCATCTTTCTTTATAAATGAATCTTTTATTCTCGTTCGTAAATTTATTCTTATTTGACAGAATGAATTGAAGTTAATTTATTTTCAAATTTAAGAGAGTTCAGGTTAATTTACAAGCATTCAAAGATTCGTTTTTGTTTAGAAGATATTTTTGTTTTTTCTTAAATCGGAATTTTCTGAAATTTACTTAAAGCTATATTTCGAAGGCTCTGTTGTCACACGAAATAAAGTTTTTTTTTTGCGAAAAATAGGCTAATTTTATAAGTGCGGAAAGTTCTTAAAAGTTGCTTAACAAATTGGTTAAGGTTTGCTCATCTTATTTCAGTGCTCTCAATCAAACTTTGATAATAAAGCAAAATGAACATACAAAGAAAAAGCTACAGTAAATGATAAATGTTTGCGAATTGATTTTTTGATATTATATTAATTACTTCAATGCTACTTTATCTAAGCTCATAAGAGTTTGCCGAAAATTGGAGAATTGATCATTGATTTAAGTAATTTTCATAGAGATGAAAAAAAAAAAAATCTTGCAAAAATGACAATTTTCGTTTAAAATTATAATTTTTTTATAATTATAATTTTTAAATAATTATAACTATAATTTTTTAAATTTAAGCTATTTGTCTGTTCTAAAACCAGATGCACATATGAACATCTGGATAACACAGATAACATAATGCACATTTAAAATTATTTTGTTTTGCTTTAATAACTTCGATTTGTATTTACTGTGGATTTTTTTAAATATTTTCCCTTGAAGAAAGATAGGCAGGTATGTACTTTATTTTAGTTGCACTAAAGTTGCACAATGAGCTATTGGCGACGGTCTGGGAAACAACCCTGAAGATGACTCGGAAACATGTCACCGCAATTTTGATCCTTTGCAGAGAAAATGGCTCTTCAACTTTTGTAGCCGGACGACCTGTGCGCGAATTCGTGCACTTTACGGTAGAACAGTTTAAATAGAACCGATACCGCATTCCCTCGGTCCCTACGCAGGCTGATTAAAATAGTCACCTACCCGCTTACTGATCGCAGCCAGTGATTCTTGACATCAGTGTTTTACTTCACGATCAATCCACTGCGCTACCCTTGAAGAAAAAATTTAAATGTAGAAGAGGTCTCTTGAACTATTTGAATAGGCTGATTTCTAAAGGCTCTTTGTTATTGTAGGTAACACCTTTTTAGCAATTAAAACGTTATTTTTATAATTGTTGTTGAGTTACTAAAAATTATTCCTACTTGTTAGGTTGATACCATGCCATCACATATTTTTCAGCGCGTGAATTAATTTTATTTGCTAAAATTAATTTCTATATTTAATCATTTCTAATCCCTTTTTAAACAAATAAATTAGTTAATTAATTTTTATTCAATTTCATAAAGAGCGAATGCAAATATTTCTGTAATTTTCCTTTCTCAATTAATGTAACGGCAACCTTTTTATTTCAATGCAAGTGTACAACTAATTACCCATAATTTACTTTCATGGCAACTGTGTAGCAAAATCCAATTTTTAATCTTTCTTTCTCCAATAATTAAACCAGCATAAACGTTATCGATTTATTTTAATTTTTAACAAACTCTTTGACTTCAAATGATCAGTTATATTATTTAAATATTAACGCTATATCTCGTGGAACTGGCTCTATTGGCTTAATTTTCAGTAGTGGCCATGTTCGATAAAGCACCTATAATGGTTTTTTTCCCGCTGTATTTTAAAGCGTCGGTTAAATAGACACTCCTTAATTGGCATTTAATCAGGTAGGTCCTTGGAGTTTTATCTCTCGAGGTTTGTTTCCATTAATATCATTATTCAAAATGTATTTTTTTACTTAAAATGTTTCTTTTTCTAAATAGAGCTCCGCATTATTATTTTTACGAAATTAAAGTTCTACTGTGATTATCATTATCCTTTATTCATAGCTTTCAATTTAATTTATTTTCAATATTTATTTACAACTATTATTTGAAGCATTATCCAACTATGCCATTCTAAATTGCAAAGTTTAGATATCATTTTCAATTAATGTTGTTTTCTGTCATAATCAACAAAACTTCATCACTTCAATTAATCACCTACTCTAATTTTTCAAGATTATCTTTATTCACAATTGCAACAATCGAATACGCCATCTGGGGGAAAAGACTGGTTACAAGTCTAGAGTCTACCTCTTTCCCTCTCCTCCTCTATTCACTATTTTTGGAATATATTAGGAAATTACTCCTTTTCATAATATTTTTTTTTTGCACTTAGATTATTAAAGAATTTATTTCAAAATTTCCATGATGTTCCACTTAATTCCAGAACTAGGTACTATGTTTAATGCTGTTTTGAGTTCCGTATACTTTCCCAACATGAAATTTTTTAATCTTTTTAAAAAACAAAATAGAGGCTAGCGTACTTGCTTGAAGGAATATAACTTTCAACATCAATTTGATCTACGTAGTATTAAATGATAAAATTTGAAGTAAATCGGTTAAATAGCTTTTGAGAAAGGAAAATTAATATACTCTTTGAGATGGTCGAAGGCGCAAAAATTAAATTAAAATTAAGGCACCAGATTGTAGTTTTCCCTCCATTTTGGTTGTCAAGAATCCAAATTCATCGGTTGGTTTATCAGAGAAATTACATTTGTATGTCTGATACCTTAACTTCAAATACCATCTGCCTTTAATTATTGGCCTTTTTATGGTTAGGCCCTTAAACCTATAAGATTGAGTTTTAATTTTCGATTTTTACACACTTATCACAATGATTTGAAGTTCTTTATCATCATTTTTTTTTCAAATAGCAGGCCATGAACATTATTCTTTGCCTTAGGAGATGCCGGAATTGTTACTAATTTCACGTTACCCAGTGGGCACCTGTGAACCAAAGTCACGGAGGCGTGTAACATTACCCACGCCACACTGTCACAAACCCGTTTATTGGTGGGCCACATTCACAGATCACACACAACAGAGGACAACACAAGAGAGAGGAACATTCATATCCAAAGCGGGATTCGAACCTGCAACCATTGGCTTTGAAGTCAGGCGCGCTAACCACTCGGCAACCTGGCCGGCTCTTTATCATTATTGAAGTGCTGAGATTCAAGACACCTTTTCATGGCAGTGAAGAGATGGTAATTAGAAGGTGTCAAGTCTAAGCTGTAAGAGAAACGGTTAAATACATTCTAGTTGAACTAGTGTACGAAATCATGTGGCTGCCGAGCATTGTGAAAACAAGTTTAACCCCAGAACATCTCTTTACTACTACAATTCATGCTGTGCCATTTTTTTTTGTTTTTTTTTGTTTTTTTGTTTTTTTCTGAAGAAAATCTTTTTATTCATCGTGTTTTGCCTTTTACAGGTTTTTTAAGCGTTTTAAATAAAAAAATAATAATAAAACGATCAGCGCGAATTTCGCTTAATTAAATAAAAATGACAAAAGAAAGCACTGAAAGCATTGTACAACAAGGAGTTAAGCTGAGTAACGTAAATGGACATTTCATTCAAAAAGAGTTTATATTTTCCCAACTGATGGAAAAAATATATTTTCCTTTGTCACAGAATTGGAGTGGAAATTTATTAATTTTCCTTTTTTATTCATGTAAATCGAAGAATTCTACTTTTTGTTCATAAAACCGAGCAATAAAATCAAATAATTTTTGAACTACATGTAAGCAGTTGAAAGAAAAATTATCATTGTAATAAAATAAACTGTTGAACCATATCTGGAAATCTAATATGTTTCAAAAATTGTAAGTAGTTTACAGTAAAGGGCTCATTTTTAGGCGTACTAAAAACATTGCAGAGTGGAGAATTTATAATATAATTTACAAACTTATTTACTTCACAGTTACAGAATCAATTAAGAAAACAAAATAAATAAAGCAGAAAGAAAGAAAAAATAAAGGAAAAAATGAACAAAAAATGAAATCAACCAAATTCTTCTTTTGTTTTATTGGTGCTACAGCTCATTGTTAGCCCTAACTATTTCAGAAAATGTCTCTTATGCTGATCACAAAAATATTGTAAAACTTATAACATGTTTCAGAAAGCAGTACTTTTTTCCCCCAGGTTTTGAAAGCACCAAAGCAAACAAAAATTAAAATTCTCGCTATTTTTTGTTAGGTACTAATATTTAAAATCACTTAGAGCCTCATTCTCATTAAACTAGTCTCATTATTAAAGAACGAAAAAAGCTATAAACTCATTTTGGCCCTTTATTTCATACGATCACTCTAAAATGGATCGAGTTGTAAAATTCTAAATCCGTCTCCATGTTATTAGTCTTCTTGATGCAATTTGCGAACTTGATTACTTTGAGGAGAGAAAAAAAACGAAGATTCAAACAAAATAAATAACAAATGAAGTTCACCTGATGAATCGAGTATTTACTAAGTCTTTGAGCCTAAAGCTCTTGGGGGAAGCATCTAGCGGCTAAGACAAGCTTCAAGTATTGATAATCTCAGTTAATGGCCGCACAGACCATTACCCCTCTACAACCATTTGTGTAATGAGGCAGAACGGACCCAACAGTGTAAGGACTTTTCCTAATATTGTCGCAGTCCCTACCAAGTCCTTCAGTGAAACCATAATAATTTAGTGCCTGTATCATGATTATAGCGATGATGTGAACCTGAATAGTTTATATTGGATATAGAACAGAGAGACCAAGAGCTTTTGTTGGAGACAAATTCCTCAATTTGACATCCTAAATGGCAAATATGGAATATTGTGGAATTGATGGTCTAATCTAAGCTGGCAATGTAGATTGTTCTATGCTTTGGTTATTTGCCGTGCACTCTGGAATGGATGAGAACTAAATGTTATTTGAGTTCTACAAATCCTGTGGCACTATTTCACTTCAGGGGATGTCTTATAGTGTAACTAAGATTATTAGGTTCAGAGAATTGCTAGAGGGCAAATTCTTTTTTTTAAGAAACTAAGAATTAGAACTAGATTGAATTTTAAATATTAAACCATACTCAAAGAATATACTAAAAGTAAAATGCACTATTTTTTTGCATGCAAATGGTAACAGTAGATTTGTATTGCAGGTGAGGGGATGTATAGCATTGCAAATAAGTTCATTTGGGTAAATTTGTTAGTTTTAAAAATAAGAAAAAAAGTGAAAGACCAGATTTTAAAAACTTGTTATAAGACTTGAAGATACAAAAAAACTATTCGTAATAAACTTTTTACAAATTATAACAGCAACATTTTTAATAGTTTTTACCACACAGTTTGAAAATTTGCCTTAATAATGTATTTATTCTTTCTTTCTTTATTTTCCCAACATTCTTTGATATGAAAACGCATGAGTTATTTTAATGAGATTTTATGAAAAATCTTGTTTAAAAATGCTCAATAGATAGCGCATTAAGGGGTTAAAGTTGAATATTGAACTAAAAATTATTTCTAATTTGTGATAAATAATCCCTATTTAATTATTAATACATTGATTGTCGTAGAAAATAACCATAATTTATAGTAAACTATCTCATTTTGCTAAATCTATTAAAGTTGTTATTGGAAATATAGTCATAATGCACTATATTTAAATTAAAATTTCCTCTCGCCAACATCTTAAATATCACCAGTGTTTTAAGTCTCAAACTTATTGGGAGAAAGCAATATTAGACACACAAGTAATGGTAGCTTTATAGTATTATTATGATTTAAATTCCTCTAATAAATATTAAAACGGAAACACTTCCTGGAATTAGAAAACTGATTCTTAAACTCACGAACTTTCTGAACTAAGAAAGATTATTGGGGGTAATATATTGCATATTTTATCGCAGCTATTTCATTTGGGACAGTCAACTAACAATGCAATGCTCGACAGCTCAAGTTTCCACTATTGTTTTATGGAAAATTGTAAAGCGGTGGCTATATTTTTCGATTACAGTCGCCAAAACAGGGCGTGAGAATTTAAGTTGACAAATAAATCAATGCCGCTACTTTATTCCATTAGTTTTAGGAGATTTGATGGCATGTTTTCACCATTTGTTATCCTAAGCTGTCGCCATCTTGGCTAATTCGAAGTGTCAGACCCTCTCTGCCGAGTTTTAATCTTGGAACGATAACAACCTCAAAACTTTTAAGGTAAAGTTGGAAATGGGAAAACGCTGGGAAAAATGAGTAAAGGGACATATTATGAATAACTAACGAGGCTAGGGATATTGGGGAATTTCTTCTAAATTTAGTTGCTGGATACGAAAACCAGAGTCTTAAAGAATTCGGGTTGGATTTAAACCTCGAAGGTATTTTTGGAACAAAGGACGATTCGGATTTAATTTCGTTTCGCCGAGCTGCTCTGTCATGCCGTGATTTTTAATTTATTTCCAAAGCTAAGTATGAAAAAAAATTATCTTTATAATTTGGGTTTTAAAATCAAATTTATTTTCCTTCTCTTGAATGAAAGACATAATTTATTTGAAGACCATATTTGGAAGCGGGATAATTACTTATTTAAAATAGAAAAGAGATTTCGAAAATAATTATATTCCCCACTCTAAATGTTTAATTTTTTTTTCTCTCTCTAAAACGGCATTGATGTAACGAAAGAGAAAATTTTTCATGAAAATTTAATTTAAACTTTTACTAAAGCGATGAATAGCTATGAAGAAATATGTTACGATTTAAATACCTGAAAGATCAAAGAAAATAGACGCATCAAATTTTAGTTGAATAATTATTAACCTTAAAAGTTTAGTTAAGCAAGTTTAATGTATTTTTCATGGTTTTTTTTTGTCGTTAGATATAGTTTTTAAACTAATGGGATGGTTTTGGTTGTAACTACTAATGTTAGTAATGGTTTTTCTGAAATTATGTATTAATTATATTTATCTTTTAAAAAGGCGAGATTAAATTTATCTGATAGTAATTGGATAAAATTTTTCTGCATCAATTAGGCTTTTAAGCTGAATTTTCCATTAACAGTCTCGTTAAAAAATCTGCTGCAATTATAAATTTTATGCTTTTTGTGTTTCTTATTTTTTTTTTATAGATTTTTGCTTTAATCCTACAATGTCCCACAATAAATTTTGATCTGAGGTAAAAAGTGCTTTGACAAAGAAATGGTTGCACATAAATAATTTTTTTTCCAATGCTCACCTGGGTTGACATTCGTCAATTCTGGCGTATTAGGGCAGATTTGTTGGAAACTCTTTCAGGGGCCACCATATTGGGTGGGCCAAGGCTGCTCCCACAGTAAGGACAGATAATACAGAGAATGAAAGAACATCCATGCTTTGTCCGGGATTCGAACCCAGAAACTTTCTGATATAATGCCAGTTTCCTGACCCCTACACAGTCCAGTTGGTAAAGCAAGTATATAATACAAGTATAGAACAAGTATACATTTCGCGCAGCAATGCCTGATTTGTCATAAGGCCTGGAACGCCGGTCAAGTCAGACTGTCAATTTCTTAAACAATGGAAAGAAGCCACCATTATGCTATTTCCTGAACTACTTAAAGGCCTTGTAATGCCTCAAAATCCCAAACCCATTAAATTACTACTCTCATCAAGTAAAATTTATGAAGGCTTAATTCATATATCCGCTGAAAAGGACTATTTATATTTGCCCTCAGATGAATAATATGGTTTTAGAAGGGGGCAGGACACTACAAAATCACTTACACACGTCTTAGAATTTATCGGGCAAGAGCTCCAAAATAAACAATATTCAGCTTTTCTAATGTTAGATGCTACAAAAGCATTTGATCGTGTCTGACATGCTGGTCTAAATATTAAACTAGTAAAACTAAATTTTTCAACAAACTTAATTAAACTTCTATACAATTATCTTTGAAATCAGAATAAATTATACTTATATCATCTAAAAAATAATAATTTTATCGCTATCATCTCGCTATTAATTCTATCAGCAAAAGAATGTTCCTCAATGCAATAAACTGAGCCCTATATTATACATTTTATTCACATGCGTTTTGTTCATTGATAGAGATGACTATAACAGCCTGACTGCATATTTTGAAGATGATATAGGTGTCATAGTCAAATATAGATCTGTTCTAAATGCCATAGACAAATTTAGAATTAAAATTTATGAATTCAAAATCTTTAATTGGAAGGTGGAAATTAATGCAGAACAAACAAATTTACCAATTCTTAAAAATTCCGGAAGACTTATACTTAATAAAACACTAAAATTTTTCGGAAATGAAATACCCTTAGTAGACAAGACCACTTATCAGGGCCTAACCTTTAATAAAAAATCTAAATTGGAATGACCAGATAAACAAAATTATTGCAAAAGCCTTTGGAATCTACAGCAAGCTAAAATGTATACCAGGTCCATATTCCAAAATGCCTCTAAAAATACACGCTATATTCACATTACGTACACTAAACCCATTATAGCCAATGCATTCCCAGCTTGGTCCAATGCCTAAAGTAAAAAGCTTAACACATTTCAAAACAAGGCTCTCTGAAAAATGAGTGAAGTTCCATATTTCATTAAAAAATAGACATGTATTCAAACTTTAGATTTAAGACACTATCAGAAACCAAATTGACGCAAACCATAAAAATGGAATGCAGAAAATGGCAAGATTTTTAAAGAAAAAATGTTAAGAGATGATGCAAAAATAAGATTCTTAGCTCAGTTTTTTTACTAGTGATGGTATTTTTTCAAATAAATTCAACTGATACACCCTTAATCTGAATCATTAAAGGCTCTCAACAAGGCCATTATTTCTTTATTTTATAACTTTACAATTGTTTTATTCTATTTAAATTAAACACAGATTAAATTTATTGGCATATATAGCCGCGATAGCGGCAACTTTTTCAAATATTGTATCCACTTCAAGATCTCTAAATCTTTTTGAAATGAAACTTCTAATGCGACTTCCAACAAGGTTGCGTTAAACGTTTAACGCTACCGTTGTCATGGAAACTAGATTTCTCTTTACGTTCGTTGAGCGCACGAGGTAAGAGAAAAACATAGCAGGTAATATTGGCGTTAAAGAAAACAAAGCGATATTTTTTTTAAATTCGCCAAGAATACCTTACTGAAATTTAGAACATTTAGAAATAAGCTGATTTCTTATTATAATTTTTAAAAAAAATATATTTTATTATTAATATTTTTTAACTGAGCTAAATTTTTTTTAAATGAAGCAAAGTATTGTATTTTAAAAAGTTAATAAGTATATATTTTTTATTAAATACAATTAAGAAATACTTTGATGCACATAGATACTCTGCTTTAGATACTTACTTTTCTATGTTTTTTTTTATTTATTTTTTGCCGGTTTTAATTTTATAAGTGAAACTTCTAATGTGACTTCCAACAAAGTTGCGTTAAACGTTTAACGCTACCATGGAGGGAGTATGAAAGCACTGTTGCGTTAAACGTTCAACGCTCCTGGGGAGGGGGGATAGAAAGAGACAGAGCGAGAGTGAATGCGTGGTACTCGAACGCATGCGCGTAGAAAATGATAATTAAAAGATGCGATNAAAACTTATTAAAAAATACCTTATTAGTCAGATACACAGTTACATTTTGTAGAGATTATGATACATATAGTAATTCGAAAATAAAATGATGTATTGAAGCTTTTTTCCCCACTATATCCTATTAAGATGGCTTTCGAAAAAAACGACTTTTTTTGTTAATTGAAAGATAGTTATTTAACAAAAAGAGTAGTTTTAATAGCTGTTATTAATCATGTTATTGATAAATTAATGATTTTTTTTAATGATTGTTGATAAATTAAAGGTTCTATTGACATAGAGATTCTTCCCACCTCATTATAGATTATAAAATTAAAAGCTGAAGTAATTTTTTCTTCATATTTTTGTGTGTAATTAAAAAAACTATAAAATAGATAAGCGAGATCATTAATTTTCGATATATTATTTGTGCTTCGATATATTGTATTTGTTTCTGAGGTTCAAAGCTACTTGGCAAAAAAAATTGATTTTAATAGCTGTTATTAATCGTGTTCAAGCATAAGGAAGATAGTTATTGATAAATTAAAGAGTTCTTTAAAGATTGTTGATAAATTAAAGAGTGTGAAGTTGCAGAAATTCTTATCTCTATATTAGATTCTTATTGCATTATTAAATAATTGCTTCTTGGTAATGGAACCACTACTGCGTTGGAAGTATCACTGTTTAAATTAAAATAAAAATCGGTGCTTGAAACATTTATGAGAATTATTAATCGTTTTGTCTGACGAAAATAGAATATGTAAGTAGACTTGTGTTACGCTTTAGGGAAGAAGGTGAATTTAGTTTTATTTTGATTTGGATTTTACTAGTTAATTTTCCTTTATCAAATTGTTAAAAGTTAAAATTAATTTTTTCATGCTCTTCTGTAAAATAAAAAAGTAATAAAATAGAGGAGGAAGATCTTTTATTTTAGGTAGGTAGTCTATTAGACTCTCCGAGAAACATTCCTGAGGATGATCTGAAAACTTGCCATCACAATTTTGATCTTCTGCACTTCCGCTTTGGTAGCCCGACGACCGGCGCTCGCAGTTGAGCACATTACGGTAGAACAGTTTAATAAGAACCTATTCTGCACACCCACGGTCGCTACACAGGTTGATCAAATTGGTCACTCACCCGCTTACTGATCGATACCAGTGATTCTTGATTTCGGTGCTCTGTCAGAAACCGTGCCCTTGCGTTCACAGCGAGACAAGTATTTATGTAATTGAGCACAAAAACCTACTTGTATAAGTAGCAATAAATAAATAAATAAATGAATAAATAAATAAATAAATAAATAAATACTTCTTTCTCAGGATTACTGAGTTTAAATGTGTCGATGAACAACATATAGGAAAAATAAAACTTTTATTAATACCAAATGCAAACACACAAACCTTCTACCAAAAACGGTATTATAAAAGATTATTACGTGTATTGCGTTCAGTATTCATATTTTAGCTATCACTTTGAGATTGTAAATTACAGATATATTTTTTTAAGTTCAAGATTTTTTCTAGAGGTAAAATAAAAGAAACTTCCTTTAGTTAATCCAGCAAAATTTATCTTTACTAAGTAAAACATACAAAATTTTTTATCTCCCAATTTTCCTGTTATTGTTCAGTATTCCTTACTGATTTTTTTTATCTTTTGTTACTAAAAAATTATTTTTTCTCAAGCTGATAAAACTTATTAAAAAATACCCTATTAGTCAGATACACAGTTACATTTTGTAGAGATTATGATACATATAGTAATTCGAAAATAAAATGATGTATTGAAGCTTTTTTCCCCACTATATCCTATTAAGATGGCTTTCGAAAAAAACGACTTTTTTTGTTAATTGAAAGATGAAATATACGCACCATACCAAGTTATCTCTCTATTAAGTAAAATGCCCGGAAGGCATAAATAAAAGAAAAATAACGCGGTAAAATATTTTTCAACTTCCTTTTTTTCGCCTAAGTTTTTATCACAGTTCTTTCTATTTAATTTTTTTCTCGCATTCCCATCCTCGATAATCTATATTTTGCGCCAAAAAAAGAAAAAAAAAATCGTTTTTATATCCCATTAGAAGGGTGTGAAAAGAAGTGAAAAGTAGTAAGAAAAAGATGAGTTTTAGAAGTAGATGAAAACTAGAGTGATTTAATGCTACAGCTATTTTCGCTGCTATATTTAACGGCGGAGACCAAAGGAGTATTTAGAAAGATTTTTTTTTTGTCCCTTAAAGTTGATTGTCAGCTAACATAAGATTCAGCCTTTTGTTGCTCATAAAACAAAGCAATTTGGCAAAGGAAGAATTCGGTTTATAGAATAAGTTATATTTTATTTTATCGTGTTTCTGTTATTGCTTCGATAACAAAAGAAAATTTTGAGCATCTTTTCTGAAAAGTACTAAAAAAACTAAACGTTCAATCTCATCGTTTAATTTTTGATTGTTTTGTTTAAGAGGTATTCAACATCACTTTATGAATCCGAGAAGATTTGATCTCATGATTAGATTCATAACTTTATTGCCCAAAAACGAGCGATGCAATTTTTCTTTTATTGGATTTCCCATCTGTACTGAATAAATATTTACATGTTATACATGACTTTTTTGTATTTTATAATGTATAAATAAATCCATTTTTGGAGAGACATTTCTGTTGGAAGGGATTGGTGAATTGTATGACTCTCTCCTTCAAATTTAATATGTTTAACAATGTTTCACTTTCCTTCTTTGTTTTCTTAAGATATATTCATCACATTATGAATTTGAAAAGATTTAGTTTTATGATTAGATCCATAATTTTATTGACCCAAAATGATTAATGCCATTTAGTTTGTTATCTGTACAGAATAAACATTTACATGTTGTAAATAAAATTTTTGTAATTTTCAATGTATAAATAAAGCTGACGCAAAGCTTTATTGGAAAGTATATGCAAATTGTACAGTTATCTTTTTAATCATTTTAGTCATACGCAAATTTTAAAATCCAACAGTCCACTTTTTGTCTGTTTTTTGTTGAAGAGGCACTCAATATCACTTTATGACTATGAGAAGATTTAAACTGATAAGATCTGTAATTTTATTGCCCGAAAACGAGCCAGGTCATTGTACTTTTATTTGGCACAGAATAAATATTCAAATGTTTTAGTTTCCTTTTCAAAGTTTATAATCTACCTGGATTATATTTCGTAATTCATAATCTGTACAGATTATCTAAACACCCACCTATAAAAATAAATATATTTTAAGCAACATATTTTGCTACGAGACATTTGTAAATTGTATGACTCACACATTAATGTTGTTGATCATATTAAATGCAGTTTTATCATTTTGCTTAATTTATGATTGCTTTGTTTAAGAGGTTTTCAAGATCATTTAAGGTATTTAAATAACGGGAAGTTTTTCTAACTCATAATTTTTCTAACTTGTATCACTATTAAAATTTTTTAAGACTAGTGGAATAAATGTAAATATATTCTCTCATTACTGCATTACGCCGTCTTAATGAAAGATTTTTTCAATAGGTATTCTTTGAAATTTGATTTATGATTTGATAAATATGAATTAAAATAAGGTTGAATTCTTAATCGGCAAATACAAATTTTAAATTCGGCATATATATAACTCAAACTTACTTGTAAATATCTCGACATCTAATTGCTTGAAAATTTCTTTTAAGTCCTATCCAACACTTCTGCTTTTTTGAAACTTCTTCTTGGAAAATTTTCACTTCCAGTCGAAAAAATCTTTAGCAAAATAACGCACACTTACAAAAAATAAGGTGCTTTTAAGGTAATTTTGAGGTTGGCAGGTGTAAAAATATATACTCGAGGGAGAAAATAAGGTTATATTTTTCACCAAAAATAACCTCATCAATAAATCTCAATTTCAACCTCATAAAATCAATCTTACATATATATCAGCAATACTTTTAGTTGAAATCGAGTTACATTATTCACACCTCTAGCATAAGTAATTGCTTAAATGGTAGAAAAATAACTCAAAAACAACCTATCTCAGCTGGTCTCTCTGAGGTAGATTTCTATCAACCTCAAATAATCTAAGCGTGAAAAAAAACTATTTCATACATTTTGATTAAAAAAAAACCTTTGGAAAGTTGATTTTTCAAGGTTGTTTCCAAAATCAGCTTCAAATAAGTTTCAACTTATTTTCAATTTCAAATAACATTTCAAACCAACCTCAAATCAACCGTAATACTTCAAAACAACCTCAAAGTTTAGTAAGGATGATATTTGCCAGTGAAGATTGATTGGTTCTAGGAACATGTCCATTGCGAGAACAGAAGATTTAGTTATTCTTTTATGGTTTTTAGACAAGGCGGTTTTAAAACGATAAAAACTTTTGCAAACTTCTTTCTGGTGTTTCGGATTTTCACATTTTCATTAAATTGTTATTAAACGTTTTCTTTCCTTAAGATCTTAATTAAACTCCAGTAATTACTTTACTCTAATAATTACTTAACAATTCGATTTCTAAACTCTGATAACTATTTTGAAGCTCACTGCTTGCCAGAATTTTAATCTAAAGATTCACAGGGAGTGTGAACAGACGCTAAGTGAACCAATCACGGCCCCAGTAATTAACAATGCATTTTTAGCTCCGGAAATTAATTGCGTACGCCAGCGGCTTGTCCTCCCTCTTCGAAGACAAATAGCACTTGTTTTCCGTAAAGGGATGTCTTTCCTACTTTTCAAAGTGAATCGTCCATGGACCCATACATCTGAACTGATAACAGCAACCAACGCAGAGGGACTAAACATTTTCCAGACTTTCTACTTTTTTTTTTATCGTTGCTGAAAGAATCTGAATCAGTTTATCAAATGAGAAATGATACATTAAGTAATAAAATAATCTGTATTACCTACTTAAGTTTAATTTATTTTGGTTTCATAAAAATGTAAAGAAACGTTCCTGTGTTGAAGGTGATTTAACCTTTTGTACGATGCAGGTATTATACTAGGTGCGATAAAAATATGGTGAATAATATAATGAAACGAAAGAAGTAAACAAAACATCAAATTCAAATTACTTTCCTTGTCGAGTGAGATCAAATCTTTTGATTCCATGAATTGAAGTAGTTTCAGTAGGCGTTTTGCTGACGAAACTTCAGATACTCTGTTTTCTCTAACTCTCGCGTTGTCTTCCTGTCAAAATGTCACTCTTTTGGAATCATTTTTTCATGGGAATTGCTGAAAATTACATGTAAAAAATTCTCGAGGATAACATTGATATAGGCAAATCAGAACACATTTTTTTTGTCCCAAAACTAGGAAATAAGTGTCATAATACTTGTCATAATAAAGGATTCTTTCAGCATATAGTTTTCTAATTTTTTAAATTTGTTCTTCAAGAAAAAACCTAGCAGTCAACAAAAGTCTAACAGTTAAAAATTTTTCGAACAAGACATTTTTACCACTTTTTGAACGTTTTTGTCTATTTTTTTTATTGCTGTTGTTGTTGCATGCCCCATTGGCCAGCAGTGCTAGAGCAGGTCTATGACGTTATACGCCCTCAAAAAATCCAACACCGTCAATGGATCATCTGCTAAATCCTGTTTGGTGAGCCCCAGGCACGCGAGGATGTGGTGAGGCGAAGCCTGGTCTGAAGAACAGTTAGTACAAATTTCAAAGTTCTTGGATTCTTCCGAAAAGTTCATTGATTTAAGGTGACCACTTCGAAAGCGGGCAAGAATAGTTTGCTCCTGTCTATTAAAACCTTGGGTCACTATTTTTTTTAAAGTTGAAGAGCGTTACGATTGTTGCTCGTTTCACAACCAAGCAACAGCAATTCATGTTAGCAGTTTTTAGGGTAACCTCATTAACGCTATACAGTGATTTTTAATATTTCAAGAGCTACTTTTGCCCTTTTTTGAATCTGTTTAAGTGAAAACAAACTTTTTTCCCCTTTTTGTACTGTACCACTAGTAAACACGTTTTAGAGACGGTATATTATTGCCATATACTAGTTATTACATTGCATACTCGGTAATTCCTTGCAATTTTAAATAAAACTTAATATTAATAACTATCAATAATATGCCACAGACTTGGTAAATCTGATCTTACTCTCGGTTTATGGAAGTTCATCAGCATGCCGCAGTTGTTACGTAAAGACTAATCTTTTTAAATCGTATTCAATTAATATTCTGTTCTTAAAATGTATACACTAGTTAAAGGCAAAGCTGTTGAACTTAAATGAAATAGTGCATCCTAAAACAGAAGAATACCTAATAAACAATACGCAAAATTTCATACCTAATAAACAATATGCAAAAGAAAAATATTTATAGGAATGTCCGTGATTGTTTATCTAAAGAAAGCAATTTCTTTGCGATGTCGAAATTTTAAAAAGTGAACTTAAAAGAAAGGAATGAGTTTTTAATGTTTTAAAAACTCCAAAATAAGAAAAATCAAATTTAAAATTGAGATAACTTTTTTCGTAATTGTCGAAACAATAGAATCACACTAGCCACTTTTTAAAATATTGAAAGTTGATCTATACAATTTAAAGTAACTTATATTTTTATGTTCAAAGAGCTTAAGCAAATGCCTACAACTCTACGTAGTCAGAACAGTAGAATTAAAAAAAAATGGAGTTTCGATTAAAAACCATGCTAAGTATTATTATTTTGATTTTTCTGTAGTATGTATTGAGTAAAGAATCGTCTCAAGGTTTATAAATTTCCATTATGACTTCGTGTTTCAATTTGTTCCTAGTGAATTATGTTGACTTCTCGCAACCTAATACGAATTTTGTAATAAAACAAAACCCAAATTCAAAATAACTTTTACAAATGATTAACTCAACAAAAGAATTTTAAATCTAGCTTAGACCTACATTTAACACAATATATACAGATAAAAGAAAATATTAACCAGTCCAGTTTCTTTCAATCACTTAACATGAAGCAAAGTATAAATACGAAATAAATTAAAAGGCTAATTGACTTCACATAAACTCTCTATATCCCTTTTGAACCTTCAATATAGAGAATACAACCAGAATAAGGCCGTAACTGCCTTTATGCCTTCATTTTGCCCTGGTAAATTGCGTCCCGTTTTCTTGACCTGTTATATGATTCATAATATAACAAAATATAAATGCAAAATAATTTTAAAAAGCAATAAACTCCACAGAAGTGTTCTAAATCCCGTTCAGATCCACAATTAAGAGAATACAGCTGGAATAAAGCGTGTGCTTTGTCTCAGTCACTGCACAGTAAATTTGAAACCAAGTTGCCTAACTGAATCTTCTCGGCTGGTGGAAATGAGAAGCCCTAAATCGTACTCTCCTGGCATTACAATTGGCCAAAGTTTGGCGACGGCCTGAGAAATGGACAATGTGTATATTGTGGCTGCACGCAATAGTTCCTAATTAGTCATGTTACGATCCCATCTCATTTACGGAAATTTATTTAAGCTTCAGACAGTCCATTCAGTTGAAGCCCTTGGCGCCACAATTTCTGCCCTTTCTCCAATTCGGTTACTCCGCCTTACTGAATTGTGAAAACAATATCGTATGTCTATTATCTTCATGGCTATTCAATACCATTTACACACACTATTTGTATGTGAAGACGTCTTGATTGAAGTGTGTGAATGGATTTTACAGGTGGGAGCATGTTTGTTGCACTTGAATTAACATCAATTGTCTCGAAGTTTAATTAAAATTAAGTGCTATTAATGCGATAACATATTTCGAGCTAGCATTATGATAAATATGAATTTACATAATCGAGTCCATTATAATTTAATTTTATTTTTAAATGAAAATTGTGGGAGGAGGTTAAGTGGCACTCTAAGCTTTGATTTAAGTTTTGTGATATTTTTTTAATCCACTGATTCCTTTACCAAGCCCAATATTTGTTTTTAGGATCTATGACAATAATGAAGTAAAAATTATGCACGCATTTGGGATTGCATACTATTTTTAAAACAAAGTAAAAATCAAATATGTTATTACAATCTGACGAATCATTGTTGAGGATGTCAGGAATAAAAACATCATAACCAGTTTTATAGGCCGAAGGAAATCTTTGTTCGAATGATTGGTCTTTCAGGAACTTTTAAAAATAAAGTAAAAATTATGCACACATTTAGGGTTGCATATAACTTCTTAAAACCAAATAAAAAACAAAAATTTTATTAAAATCTGGGAAATCATTGCTGAGGATGTCAGGAATAAAAACAGCAAAACCAGCTTAATTAGTCGAATGCGTGGTCTTTTGGGACCCTTGGAAAAAATGAAGTCAAAGTTAAGCACACATGAGAGGTCGTATATTACTTTTTAAAATAAAATAAAAACAAAAATATTAATAAACTCTAACGAATCGTTGTTCAGGATGTTAGGAATAAAAACATCAAAACCAGCTATACTGAATTAATGAAATTTGAAGATGAGTCTTAAATTTCCTTTCGATTACCTTTGACAATAAATTAGGTTTCGGAGCTTTAATTTTTTTTAATACCATCCAATTTTGATAAAAAATTTCTTTTCTTCCAGTTAAAATATTAATAGGTGACCTCTAATTCTGTAAATGATTTTAGCTTTATTTTTGAACATAAGGAATTGTTAAACTATGTATAAAGGGTAACTACAAAGGAACATCTTGCTTCTCAATAGTGAGTAGTGCTGGCTAAATTTTGATTCGTTTTGTAGTACTGCAACAGGAGTCGAAACTCAGTCTCGAACGAAACAATTAAAAAAAAAATCACGTGCTTCTTTTAAATTATTTCGTTTAAGATGCACAAGGAAATAATACAAATGATTACTGATTGAATCATTTCATGATGATTAAATGAATGATAATTTAATAATATAAATGAACACAAATGATTAGAAAAAATACAAATGATTATTTTAGCCAATCTGATTAGAAAATAAATGCATGCTAGTCAATTTACGTACAAGTTAAAAAAATCAAAAGGAAGGAAAAAGTGTGAATTTAATCAAAACTAATTAATATATTTATATATCTCACTAATTAAATAAATTGTTAAGTTCACTGATTATCTTTTCAAGCAGTCTTTTCACAAAAATAAAAAAATTTCTTTATCATTGATAAATCACTAATTGATTAGGCTAGGGGCTGCTAGCAAAATGAAAACTTTAATTTTTAATTTTCCATTCACAGTTAGCGTTATTTCCGTAAACAAATTCTAGCATCTTAAATACCAATTCATAAAATGTTGTTTTTCGATCACATCATTCATCTGCATAGCCATTTCGTTTGAACTTTTCCCGGGTAACTTTATCATGACTTATGCTATCATAAAAAAGTGTCGAAACAGTTAAGACACATGACTTACAAATGATTTGCACACTAATAAAACTGCATTAAAGTAAATAATTATAATTTTAGATGTAATTTTTTTTAATGGAAATTATTATGACAGAAATTCTCTTATAGATTACAGATATTAATAACTTTATCCCTTACATATTTTCTGACCAATTTAAATAAATAATGAAATTAAATGTTACTTCATTTTTCAGATTTTTTTTACTACGGACTAATACAAAAATGAATAATTTTAAAACGTACGACTAAATTCATTTTGTCTTCACTTCATTTAACATATCATCAATTTTTAGCAAAAACAATCGTTCTTACATGATCCACTATAGAAAACAGTATTGATGACTCCTAAAATTATGTTATATAAAACGAATTTTTTCTTTACTCAAGTAGATAATACCGTCTCTCAGAAACAAATAAAATGAAACCGAAGAATATTCTTCTTTGTAGCTGGGAACCAAGAAGTAATTTTTCTTTTATGTTTTTCATGTTCCACCAAGTGAACTAAACCTGACAGATACATTCTGAGATAGTGCAACAGTGGGTACATTTCGACATGGCTCTTATGGTGTCTGGGGTGCAGTTCCTTCGCCCCTCATTGACAAGGATTGGAACATAACCAGCAGAGTTGTGATTCCCCAGAATATCTTTAGTATTCTTAGCAGTCAGACCCCTTGAAAGTGGCGCATAAACTGCACTGGTCCACAACCGCTGATTCTTACGCACATAGCTTTTCCCGCGAGATTTGGTAAATTGTCCACGCAGCAAAAATTCGCATTCCATGGTGCAAGGGATCAGAATATTCTCTCTGAATATCTCTGTGCAGTATTCATCTCGGCTTGCCTTGGCGATATTTTCTGGGCAGTAATAGTTTATATTCTCGGCACAAACACCACAGAAGAAATTCTTCCTCGCCAGTTCGTTTTATGTATAATCCCACTAGAGTAGAAGGGAGAAGCACACAGGAATAAATTTGTTATGAGATGTAGCTCGTCCCACGGTTGCAGTTGGCTTCAAATAAATTTCCAGAGAGATTTAAATCAAGGGAAAGAAATAGCTTTGGAATATAAAAAGAAAGGTGATGGGCTAGTTGCTTGTTTGGATAAAATTTCGACTTAGGATTTCGGATAAATCTCTAAATGTCGACATACCATAAGAACAATTTTATCTTTTTCAGTGGTTTCGGAATAAAAACTGTATAACTTATTTTTGAAAATAAAATAGACCATTAAAATAGTAATAATTTTTATACCTTAAACTAGGCTAATTTTTAAACAATCATTTCAATTTCTGAAAAAATACAAACAACGGCAATTCAGTTTATTTTTCACGTGAAGATTAAAAATTCATATGGCTCTTATTGACTAAAACTCTGGTTCAAATGGTTGGGCCGCCTTAGTTAAAGAGAATCTGTTTTTCTCTTCGCTTTATTATTTGTTGTTAATAAGATAAAATAAAATATCTTTAAAAATTCATCAAATTTATTGTTTTATAGTATCATAAACTTGAAAATTATTTAAATATCAGAAATATTTTTATAGTAGATTTAAACTTCAATAATTTCAAAACACACTGAAAAACTAATTTAATTTGTTTATTAAGATTTGATGCGAAAAGATATTGACTTTTCCTCAAAAACATAACTTTCAAAGACCTTTTTTAATGCATGATTTTTTTTGTTGCATTTCCATATTGCTTAAACCCATAAAGATATTTTTTATTCAACATAGAGCTTTGAAGTAATTTTTTACAGAAGGGAAGGAAGTCATTTTTATAGGGAGGACGGAAGATCCTTGAGCAATTTTTTGAAAAATGCATATTTTTCTTATTTAAAATTTATATGGTTTAAGTTAAACGATGCATTGCAAATGTTTATACATTTCTAAAATTTATTAAATAACAACGAAAAACTTTCTTCTTAATAAAAAAACTACGAGACTTTTAAAACGTAAAATTTTTATTTAAAGTATCCTACGGTGGGGTATGTGTTCCAGAAAACGACTAAGACTTTTTGATTACAGAATATCGGAATAGAGAGATAATAACAGAGACAGAGAGATAATAAGGACTATTAAATACATTGAATACAGTTAATAATCATTACTGTTATGTTCCTATTAATCGTCTTCTGTCTTAAAGAAGCATCGTCCTAAGAAACAGTTATTAAATGTGTTTCCTAATTTGAAAAAGAAGGGGAGATAATTGTATCGTAATAGAATTTTTATGTATTCTGAAACACTTTTTCGTGTATAATTAGAATGAAGTTAGCGAATCGTTTGCTGATACAATTGAATTAATAAAACATTAAAAGTCCTTTATTAAGATACGAAAGACGAACCACCTTGCCTTTTTATGTAGCAACAACACTCTTTTCCTTGCATTTGAGTATTTCAAACTGGAAACAGTTTCATTATTTTATTTTTCGATATTATATTCGAAGTTTTTAAATCTTTCATGACATTTTCAAGTCTATAAAACTTATTTCTTCAGTTAAATTCTTCATAGATTATGATGCAATAAAATTTTGATTTAAAGTTAAAGTAGCAATTTAAAAAACAAACAAACAAAAGTGTTCTTGCTGTATTACATTAATTTTTTGGTGCATTTGGCATTTTAATTTAATGCAGTTATTATTACTTTTTCAGCAAAATTGTATGTGCAATAAGCAATTTAAAAAAAAAAAACAAACAAAAATGTTCTTGCTGTATTACATTAATTTTTTTGTACATTTGGCATTTTAATTTAATGCAGTTATTATTACTTTTTTTTAGCAAAATTGTAACTTAATACTTAACTAAATTAAGAAAAGATTCAATAAGGATCCTTCGGGTTACATATTTTGAGTAAAAAGTATGAGGTAACAAAAATTTAATTCAAAAGGTAAAGCTCTGAATGATATATATATATATTTAAAAAAAAATTGAACACTTCAGTTTTCGATTTACTTTACCATATTAGTTTTTCAACACATTTTGATACAATACAGATGATATTTATAAATGAAATTAATATTAACTAATATAAATTAAACTAATTTAAGGTGCTTTTCGACAATCGATCTAGATCTTTGGTAAACAAGAGAGTCAAACCGAAATGAAATGTCTTTCCAAGAAAAATTATGATTAATTTTTTACGAACATAATAACTTCACATAATCTCATTAATGAGCTTTGAATCTCTTACGTTTGTTAAAAGCTAAAAGATCCTAGATTTGATAAGACCCCACGTTTCTTATTATCCACAAAACACTAGTCTATTATCAAATAAATTCTCTAACGTCTGTGTCCAAAGTAACTGAGTGGGATTCTAGCATTCAGGAAGGATGCATGTTTCATCATTTACCACTTGAAGTGAAGAATACAGTTTAAATAAGGATATATCTGGATATTTAGTTGACATTACTTCGAAACAAACCGTTGATTTTTTAATTATTTGAATTAAGAACTATTCTGAATGGTTAACTTGTCTGTATATTTGAGAAACAAAAATGCTAATCGAAGAGCAGTGTCTTATCGTCGCTTTGAAACTAAACCGTGGTAATTTAAAAAAACAAGTTTCACGGAAGAGCGATTTCTAACTTTTCTTGAACTTCCACCGCAGGTTGACTCGAAACTATGGCGACTATTGCAAAATAGTTTACATTGAAAAAACCCTGTTTCTTTACATTTTTCAAAGAACCAGGCCTGATTCTTGTAGCATTTCTAATTTTGTGGTAATTTCGAAATATGTTAAGGTACTTTGAGTAGCAACACTTTTCTGTAAAACTTTTAAAGTGGAGAGTTATTTCAAAATACAACGATTTTCCTCAAAATATCCTCCCGAATATTACATATTTCATTTCAAATTTTGACATACAACAGTGTAGGAAAAAAATCGCTCTCCTGAAAAACTTGCTTTTTTGAGTTACCACGGTTCAGTTTCAAAGCGACGTTATCTCCTCCAAGGTTTTGTTGCAACTGGCACACTGCTACACTATTCCCTAAAACCAAGAAGGCGAATCGCTCCAATGCTATAACGATTTATTTGTTCTCTAAATTAATTTTATGGTGCTTTGAAGATAGCACGTTGTTTCTCTAAAAGGGTGATTTTTTTATACACAAAATGACCCAAATATCTCATTTTCGGATTTTTTTGAGTTACTACGGTTCAGTTTCAAAGTGACGTTATGGAGAAAAGTTTTTATTGGCTTTGTATACGGATATTAAAGAGTAATATAATCTCATAAATCCTGTTAGAATCAAGAGATGATGACTTTATTTCTCTAATTTTTCACAAAACACAAGCCTGCTGCCCTTAGTGTGTTTATATTTGAGTCCAAAAGCTCTTTGCACTCCCACTTAAATCAATTGCTTAGTGCAGTGGTAGGAAATGTTTTGAGTGAAGGAGATTTTTAGATACTCGGTTAATATTGCTCATAAACAACTGTTGATTAGTATTACAATTGATTTAATTAAGGAGCTATGTGAATGTTCAATCTGTGAATATGTTTGCTAAACAGATAAGCCTTACTAAAGAGTGGTTTGTTCCAAGATAAGTTATTACTCGCTTTGTATACAGATATCAAATAGTTTTACAATCTTAAAAATGTTTTCATCTGGTAAGAACTGTGTCATGAGGAGTCTACTTCCTTTATTATCTACAAACCACAGTAAGCTTACTAACACTTAGCTGGCTGACTTCAGAGTATAAGGCCACCCACTGAATAGGATACTGACATAAAGAATATCTCTTTTACCGTTTGCTTTCTTCAGTGATGAAGAAAAATTTTGGATGAAAGCGAGCTATAAGTATTTCGTTTACATTGCGTATCAAAAAATATCTTCTAGTCATGGCATCTCATTCTTTAAAGTTTCGTTCGGGGAGCTATAACGGAACTGTGTGCATGCGTATGTATGATTATAAACAAACTGTTGAATATTATTTAACTAGAAGAAGGGAATCTATGATGACAAATTGATCTATATCTTTGGCAAATAAATATTATGTAACCGACTTGTGTTCAAAGTTTCCTATGATGGGACTAAAATAAAGGAAAATCTTTTGGTTCTCGATCAATTTTAAAATATTATAGTTTTAATACATTTTGTATCTTAATATCGATCCAGTGTTTATTGCTTAACGAGCTGTTGACTTAAATTTAAGAAACAATTTTATATTGTCCAATAACTCAATTCTGATATGCAAATTTGATGCAAGCAAAATATGGATAAAAAGTTAAACTGTAATTGACGTTGTTGAAAAAAGTAAACGAAATCTTTAAAATTCAAATTTTTTATACCATATAAGTTTTTTTTATAAAGGCGCTGACTTGCTTTTAATATAAATGATATTATTTTACAAACTGTTGATTACTATTTAATTAATGATTGGTCAATATCTTAAGTTAACAAAGTATTCTATCTAAATAGCGATATCTATACAAGATTAGTTACTGCCGACTTCTTCTGAGATGTTACGGACATCAAAAAGTCACTTAACCTCATTAATGACCTTCGAAACTCTTACTTCCGGTCAGAATTAAGAGGTGATGACCCAACGTCTTTTACTATCCACAAAACACAACAAGCCCTACTGACACTAGCTTGGCTGACGTCTGAGTCCAAAGCCTCCCACTGAAGAGGATCCTGGCATTAAGGATCCCTCCTTTATCATTTGCCTCCTGCAGTGATGGGTAAAAGTTTTGGGTGAAAGTGCTCCCTGGATATAAATCGTCTGGCATAGGGAAAAAAAGTTCCTGTCAACCCCCTTTACCGTCATCACTTTCCTTGCGGAAGACGTCTTCTGAATATATTTTTCTCCACTCTTCTGTCGTTTTCCCTTTTTTCCAGCAGGAGTCATAAAAAGGGAAAAATAAATTCCTTCCTCTTTGGATGCTGCCCTCTACTTGATTTTTAATGGTTCATATGAAGGTGAGAAGTTTACCAACTTTTCGAGAACAAATCTTCCTGCTGTGAGAAAATTCGCCAGGAATTTTATGGAATTGATTTAGAGCTCGATTTTTTTTCCCTGACAAGCCGTAAAATAATTAAATGTAGTTTTTTTTTTAAAAAAAAAGTATTTGAAGTTAAAAGGATTTTTATTGCTTTCCAAACGTGCATTGAATTGGGAGACTTGGTTTTTATTTTTGGTTTTATGAGATTTGCATTTCTACATGGAAAAGACATGGAAATTGAATTTCTTCGATCAGATGCTCAGATAATATGTAATAGCTGATTTCATCCAATTTAATGTAGTTCTTTATAAATAAATCTTATAAAGGTGTCACACGTGTTCAGTGGTTGCAAGTATCGAGTTTGAGTTGTCACTGTGAAGGATACGAGTTAGATCTTTAGTGGTGGCTCAAACCAAGAATACAGAAAGGAAAAGAAGTCCAGCTCTTCAAATACGTAAAAAAGCGGTAAACTGTGGTAAGTTATACCGGAAAAACAACTTACAGGATTAGCAACATACTCATATTTAGCATAGCATAATATGTACTAAAATCAAGTGCATAAGCATAAGAAGCAAAGTTACAGTCACAAGGTAGGTTACTCACAAACCGGTTTTTGAAAAACTCTACTTCTATGAGTGCCATTCTATGAGTGGCCAACCGCCATTTTATTCTTTCCTTCTATGTCAAAATGTGTCAGCAGATTTAATCAAAATGGATAATATGAATGAATACTCAAAGAAATATCTTAATTAATAGTACAGTGCTGTTTATCAACAGTGTAAAAATGCAGAACAAACCAACAATGAATAAAAAGAGAAAACTTTTCTTCTTCTCCCCAACCCTCCTCCAATCACAGTTGTAGCTGGAAGGAGAGGAGGGTGCAAACCTGTTTCGAAAACCTCTACTGTTTGTCTACGATAGGTATTCTGCCAGACATTCGTCTGGAGCTGTGGCGGTGACTATGGTAACGAGTCATGATTATTTCAAGTAGGGATGCGGGGTCCCTCTTTAGGACTGGTTTCGGAGAATAAAAAGGAGACCTCTTCATCGAAACCACCCTCCCTAAAATGCCCTCTTCTTGTTTCCATAGCACCAGACTGCCGTAGACTTAGTGGCGGTCAGAGTACCTATCTTAGACAAACGGTACTGCAGCTATTTGTTTTTTTCCTTCATACACAGGGACCACACTGATCCTTGGGGGACTGGTTTACATTATGTCTATGGAAGCAAGTATTCTTCTCTTATGTAGATTCTTTGGTTAGAGGATCACCCAGAATCAGTTTGTAAAGCTTATCTTGGAAATTACGACGGCCCATGCGCAGTACTAATGACGTTGCCATAATCATGTTGCTGATCGTAAGATTGTTGAACTTTAATCTCCATGATCCCCCATCTTCTCAACGAGTTGTTGTAGAAATGCTTTAAGTTTTATTAATTTTTTTCAGATGGAAAGATAAGGATTTTATCCAGACGGAAAATTCTTTGGAACTGTGTTACTGTAATTTTTGTTCATTTTTTATAAACAAACTAGGAAACAGCATAATTAAAAACAAAACTTTGTGCTCAAGATACATTATGTATTTGTTTCATCCTAGCAGATAGAATAACTTAAGCATTTAAAGAACAAATAATTTGTTCAATTTTCTGTGTAATTTAGAAACCAAAATAAAATTCGTGGTTCTTATGAAAATAATAAGAAACTTTCCTAATAAAGATAATTAATTTTGTTTGGTTTATACCATTAATTTCCTGAAAAAGATAAAATATGAAAGATTTTTTTTCAAGAATTTGCGAACATTGAATAGAAATAAACAATTATTGATTGTAAGTTTCGATGCTGTTGTGGTATATAAAAGTCCTGTATTGATATAAAAATTTCGCACATTTTACCATTCTTTTGTATAGATTTTAAGTTCATTGTTTAAGGAATTTCTATTGACAATTTGGGATTCAATATTAATTAAAGAAATAAGTTCTTTAAAAATACTTAAATGAATTTTTACAGTAATTGTTTTTACGTATTTACCCAAAAATAGTTCATTCAAAAAATAGAGTCCAGCGGTTAACACATATTTTTTACCGCGTTTGTTATAGAATAGTGCAAATGTTTTTTAAAAACGAGCAATTTAAATTTTTTGACTAATTTAATAACTAAAAGAAAATTAGTGTAAATGAAATTATATTATTGTGGGTACTAATCAAATCTTGAATGAGGGTATTAATTAAATCTAATCTACTTCAATGAGGAATTATAATTAAGTTCTAGACAAAGCTGAGCCGCTAAATTAATTGGAATTTGTTTAGAATTTCAAACTTAAGAAAATCCAATGGTAATGTTTTATTCAATTTGAAATATCTTACATTTTTTTGCCTGCATTCATTTTGAATAACAAAGACCAAGTGTATATGTTTGCTCAAATTTTTTCTCAAAAGATTTTTTAAAAGTTTTTTTTTTGAAGACACAGATATTTTGAAGAAGTTTAAGCTGCATCCCTTTTTTGTTCATTTTATGCTAATGATGTGAGTTTAATATTTATGAATTTAAATAAATGCACCTTCTCCAAATAGCTAGATAGCAGGAGGTTTAAAAATGATTTTTCTTTTACATTCATGACTTTCTAGTTTATTAATCAAATCTCTCGCTTTTACTAGGCAACTTTTTTTTCATTCGCTCTCCAAATTGAAGTTGAATTTCAAAATCAATGCAGTTTTGTTCAATTAAATATAAAAAAAACCTTCCCTAAAAATGTTTTGCCGGATAATAATTAGTTTAGACACTTATATCATTTTTTGCTAAACTATATACTCATCAGAAGCCTACATTTTTGTAGCATAATTTTTTTTAAATATTATTTGTTTTTACTAATATTTGTAGTATAATATTGCAGATGATTTTCGTAATATTTTTAAATTGGCAAATGATATGGAATATGTAAAATTATTATTCTTAAAATGTTTATAATTGTTGGAATAACAACTTAATTTTGATTAATGTTGTGTAAAAGAAGGTTACTTAAATGTTTCAAATGAAGGTGAGCATAACATAGCGTGATGATTATGAACCCCTAACAGTTTTATGTTAGACTGTAGTGTAAGATATTTAGCTTACATGCTTAACAGAGTAGATGGTTTTAATTTACTAAATAAATAGATAAGATAAAAAAATGCAAAAAAATAATATGGATAAAGTAAAATAAAATAAAATAAAATAAAATCAGTAAATAAAATAAATTAAACCAATAAATTAATTAAAAAAGTTTAGACGATTCAAACGTAACATGCGTAATAAATAAATACATATTTAGTAAATGAAACAGTAAAAAAACTTTTTTCAAATTCTATGAAATAGTAGTAGTACGTTACACTAAAGCTGCACAGTTCGCTATTGGCAACTGGCTGGAAAATGTTCCTGAGGATGATCCGAAGACATGCCCTCACAATTCTGATCCACTGCAGAGGGGATGGTTTCCTGGAGCCCAACGACTTGCGTGTGAAGCCAAGCAATTTATGGTTGAGGACCCATACCGAGATCCCTCTGTCACTTCGCAGACTGATCAAAGTGTTCACCTTCTCACTCACTGACCACAACCAGTGATGCTTAACTGCGACTATCCATAACTGTAAGCAGCTTTTATTATTGCTTGTTAATGTAGCTCAATATAACTGCCATGTTATAGTAACTCCACACTGTGCTGAAAACGATAAAATTTCCTCTATTCGAAACTTTTGGTATTTCTTTATAGAGCAAATAATATGTAATGGTCTGTAAGGTTGTTTTATCTTTATTTCGTAAATCTGTGGACACAAAAATTACTGTTCAACAGGGAAATATGTAATTGTGATGTATGAGCAATGTGTAAGTTGCAGTATTTTAAGTGCAAATTATGAATGAGAGAAGGTTGTATTTAATTTGTTAGTTGTATTAATTGTAATTAATTTGTATGTTCAAATTGTAAGAAATTTTAAAGCGTAGTCTAGTAAATAAATGTTACATAAATAAGAATATATTAGAAGAATGAGGATAATTGTTATAACTACAATTTAATTTTGTTGGAAGTTTAAAGCAAAGTTATGAAATGCTTTTTTTCTTTTATTTTTTATTACAGGAAAAGGATCAAAAACTATTTCAAGATAACACATGGCAAAATGTCTGCGGAGGAAAAAAAGAACACTGAAGTAAAATAAAAGTATTCTTACATAAAAAAGTTTTTTTTATAATTATTACTTTACATTGTGTATTGTTTTAGTATTGAATTTTAAATGAAATTTCCATTGAATTATAGCTGTTGTTTTTTTAATTTTGAGTGCAACAAATTAAACAAATATAGCTAAGTTTTAATTTAAATTTATAAATTCTTTGGACTTTTAAACAGAAACTTTGTTAATTAAGAGCTTGAAAACATCTGGCGAGAAATCTTTTTAAGTTTCATGAAAGTGCAATTCATAACATTTAACTTACACTGTAGAATGCTTGTTCTTAATACTAACTAAAACTTAAACATCCTCATTTCATATTTTAACTAAATTTAAATACTTCCGTAATTAGTGTAATTAAAAATATGTTCATGTAAACTTGCTTGTGAGGTTTAGATTGAGAGAAAATCCATATTTCTAAAATTTATTTTAATTCATCAGTGAAATAAAAACCCTGTAAAAAAGAGTTTCTTAAAATTGAGCAAAAATGTATCAAAATCCATCCAAAATAATAAATATAGTCGAATTAGAAAGCCCCGGTGTCTATTGAGTCTAATGACATGCTCAAAACAGCATATATTTATTATTTTTGAGACTACGCTCACTTTCGTTAAAACAACAAATTACTCAAAATGAGAGCACGCAGTTTGCTCAAAAATGAGTTATATGCTGTTTTGAGCATGAGTTTTATATATATATATATATGTTGATATATATATA
>NC_092211.1:38103777-38198831 GCF_043381705.1 Parasteatoda tepidariorum
TATTGATATATATAATCTAAGTAATTATTTAAGTAGAGTAGAATAATTCGTTATATGTTAAGTACTATATATTTGAAATAATTATATATATTTTACAGAAATAAAAACTTAGCTGTAAAGTAATTATTTAGATTTATTTTTGGTCCCTTCTTAAATGGCTGTACAAATTATAAACTTAAAAATATTTTAAACATAAATGGTTCCATGGTGCTGCATACTGTCATCCCAATTATTGGTGACGGAGCATGCCTTTTTCAAGAAATTGCATGCATCTGTATTATACATTACTCATACTACGGCTCGAGAGGTGAGTGAGGAAGTAGTACATCATCATTGGATGAGTTTTCTATCCTTTCTCACGACCGAGAGGGGAATAATATTAATATATCTACTGCCTATTATGCTGAAATGTTGCGAACTCATATTTACAGTGGTTTGTGTGAATTAATATCTATCTGACGGACTTATTTTAAATAATTACTAAAATTCAATGCATAACGAACTTTGACAGTACCTCGGAGATCTATTGAAAATAGTTAAAACAAGACGATGAAAAAATGTGGTTCATATATTGTTTAAAACTAATTGAGGTACCAATCTTGGCAAAGAGGGGTTGAAGAATTAGAATTTTTACATACAATTGTGCTGTGCATTGAACTTGGCTACTATTAGAGTTCATAGGTTGCACACAGTAATTTTGAAAGATGAACAAGCTGGTCACCAATGGTTGCTAGTAAATTCTAAACCGCAAGAGGCCCTGATAAATACAAACATTCTTACATGGTATATCTAATAAGAAATACTTTTAATTGGTAATAAATTTAATTGGATTCTAAAGAGAATGACATCGTTACTGGATATAATTTTTCAAAAGAATTTTAAGTTTTATTTTTTCTGCAAATATTTTTTTCCGTCTGTTTGTAAGCAACTGGACATACACCGAAGAGCCATTACATTATGACCACCCTGTTAATAACATGTAGGACCACCTTCAGTCCTCAAAACTACTAGCACCCGCCATGGCATTGACTCTACAAGGTGCTTATTGGTAGTATGAGGTATCTGGTACCAAGCGCTCACCAACTGGTCCTGCAATTCCTTCACATTGCGATGGATAGCGTGACAGCACGAATTTGGTTTTACAAGTAGGACCACAAATGCTCTATTGGACTAAGGTCAGTTGATTTTGGGAGCCAAGACATGACTTGTAAGTCACTGGAATGTTCCTCGAACCAATCCATGACGATTCGACCCTTATGACATGGTGCATTATCCTGTTGGTAAACACCATCCCCCACAGGAAAAACTGTTTCCATGAATGGGTGAACCTGGTCTGAAACTACGTTCAAGTAGCTAACAGACGTCAGGGATTGTTCTATGAGGATTATGGGTCCTAATGTGCCCCATGTTCCTGGGCGAGAAACCATGAAAACCTGGGCGAGCCCATTCTTATAGATGGAGGGTGGTCATAATGTAATGGCTCTTCGGTGTATATATAGATTTATTTTAATAGCCTGAAGAAATTAAAGTATACAGCTAATAGTAATACAGCTTTTTTGTTAACTTCAATCAGTAGCAATTATAAAACAAACTAAAATTTTTTTAAAATCCTTTTTCAGAAAAATCAGAACTCAAAATGTTCAAATATTAGGTGCATGAATCATATTATTTCCATATAATTTATTTAAAATAATTCTGTGTTAGTCATTAAATCAGAAAGATTTAAATACACAGTAGTCCTGTGTCTACTATATTTATCTTTTAAGTTAGAAAAACAAACTTTTATTTCTAGAACGTAATAGTTCACCACAGCATTTATTTCTTTGATGGATTAAGTAATACATTAAACACAAAAGATGGTCGAAATAATAATACCTCACAAAGTCATATCCCTGCCACTAATTCATCATCATGATACGAGCATTTGTCTTAAGATGATAACATCTGAAAATAAACTCATCTTGCAACTTCCGCAAGCCTTTTTTTTTCTCCCTAAGATTTATAAAGTTTCAAGATTCATGCTTACAGCAAACAGATCAGAAAGACGGAGAACTTCTTTTTATTGGGCATTGAATGAGCTGTGTTCATTGTGTTATGAGTGATGCTTTTTTCCGGGCCTGTCAGGCAGCATACGCTTTAGCCTATATCGCATCCAACCCCGATCGTGAGAGATACGGCTATAGTGGTCAATTGTCTCGGTCAAGAAGTCTGTTACATGACAAATGCATTGACTGATGGGAATTGAATAAAAGAGATGGTCATCGTTTATCACTGCTCAAGAAAGAACTCTCCACATCTTGTATAAGCGGTTGCTTTTGAGTTTGAATGAAGCTTCAACTTGGATTATTTGGTTTGTATTTTCATCTAGAAACATTTCTAAAACAGAATCTATTTTGAGTTTTAGAAAATTTTTGAAGTAATAGAAATGTGAAATATATTTGTGGAAGTGTAGAATAAGAAGTAGAATAGAAAATTCCATCTAGAATTTTTTGGTTTTATTTCTGTATCTTTATATTCATAAATAAAATTGCTTCATAGGCTCAGCTATAATTATTTTGTTATTTAAGAATAGAATTGCGAAATATATTTGTAGAAGTGTAGAAAAAAAGACTTTTAAATTCTATTGAGAATTTTTCAGATTTATTTCTGTTTTTTCAATATCTATGAATAAAATTGCTTCATCGGCTCAGTTATTGCTATTTTATTTTCAAAAAGCATTTCTAAAACAAATTTATTGAATTATTTAGTACTATTTGTTTTGAAATTGTCGACGCTCTGAAAGACAAAATAGGTTTGCTTTGCATTGTTTTGTTCCGAACTTTGTTAAAAAGAAAGCCATAAATTCAACATCAGATTTATAGGATATTATTCTGCTTATTTTCTTGTGCATAACAGTAAATAAATTTATTTGAAACAAATATTATAGATTTGAATGTTATTTAGACTTTCTTTGTCTGCATCTCAGACTAAAAGTTTTTTTAATACTTTACTTTCCTCATATTTTGATTTTTTTAAAAACCATTTTAAGGAATAGAATTGTGAAATATATTTGTAGAAGTGTAGACTAAAAATGCTTAAATTCCATCATGAAATTTTAGGTTTAATTTCTGTTTTTGTATATCTATAAATACAACTACTTCATCGTCTCAGTTATTATTATTGTTTCTTGAAAAAACATTTTTGAAGCAATTTATTGACTTATTCAACACTGTTTTCTTTGAAATTGTCGACGCTCTGAATTGCAAAATAGGTTTGTTCCGTATCATTTACAGTCGAACTATGTTAAAAGGAAAGCCATAAATCCAACACTATATTTATCAATAGTTATTCTTCTCTTCTTCTTGTACGAAACAATAAATAAAATTTATTTGAAACAAATTTGATGGATTCTAATGGCATTTAGACTTTTTTTTGTCTGTATCTTTCTTAAGCAAAAAGCCTTTTTTTTTAAATTTTTCAAAATATTTTAAGAAATGGAATTTTGAAATCTATTTATAGGATACAAATTGATAAATTCCATCTTGGATTTGTCAATTTTCGTTATGTTTCTTCATATTCATAAATAAAAATACACCATTAGCTTAATTTTCATTATTTTTAGTTTAAGTCTAAAAGAATTTCTGAAGCATTTTATTGATCAATTGTTTTAAAAATATAATTGTTTTTAAAAATATTTCTACGCTAGGAATTTTGAAATAGATTTGTTTCACCTAGTTTTGTTCTGATCTTCAAAGTAAAAAAATTCTGTTATATTACGAGTGATATTTATCGAAGTATAAGGATACAAATTTATAAATTCCATCTTGAATTTGTCAATTTTTGTTCTGTTTCTTCATATTCATAAATAAAAATACATCATTAGCTTAATTTTCATTGTTTTCAGTCTAAGTCTAAAAGAATTTCTAAAGCATTTTATTGATTAATTTATTATCATTTTTTTAAAAAGTATTTCTACGCTAGGAAATATGAAATAGATTTGTTTCACCTAGTTTTTTTCTGATCTTCAAGGCAAAAAAATTTCTGTTGTATTACGAAAAATTTCTGGGAACAAAGTTTCTGGAGATTATCCGCATGCTACGGAAAAAAACACGTAGACGGAAATTTCTTGTAACAATACATTACAGAAAATATCTATACGCATCAAGTATTTTCCATAGGTCAGGATACGGCAGAGAAATTTGACATGAAAGTAGCTGTATACTCTATAGTTTGCATAGTGGACCAGATTTATGATTTATTTGTATAATCATTCCATTTGAGTGATTTTTCTCGAGTTGTAAGCTATGGAAAATCATCCCGTTTGAAGGAATCCTCCAAATTTTTTTATTTTTTTCCATCATTAAGTTTAGACGTCTCAACACGGAATTCGAACCCGGGATTTCTCTGTTATGAATGAGAGAATTTTACATTCATAATTCGACATTCATGAGATGTTGTTGCAAGGGGTTGCTTATAACTTTGTGAGTAGTTGTCTTGACTGTGAAAATAAGGCGAATAAAATCACAGAATATGAATAGATGATACATTTGATTTAAGAAAATAGTTTCATTATAATGACAGATTTAATTATGTTTAAAATTGCGAAAGATATTTTTAAATTTTGTATATTTTGTCTATTTGCAAAGAGATAAATTTATTGACACAATTAAAACAAAACAATCATTCACAAGTTTCGTGAAACTGTTAGAAAACTTGTGCTTTTTAAATTAAATCTACCGATAAATTTTTTTAAAAAACATGTCATGATTTACAATTTATTGATATAGTTACAAAATAAAATGCCCCTTATAATTTATGAAATACAAATTAAAAACTATACAGAAGTTATCTTAATTTTTAAAGGACGCGTAGGCAGATTATCACATTTTATTTGATAATAAATAGAAGATAGTTTAGTTGTCGCTATGAAAACAAGAAAACAATTGAGTTATTTTATCTGTTTATATTTATTAAAACAAAACAATATTGCAAGTTTTCGGTTTCTGTTGGCATTAAAATTATAAAGAACAATCATTCTATTTAAATAACCGAAGTTTATGACAATAGTTTTACGCTGTATTTGATAAAGAATATAAATTTCGCTTTTTCAAGAAGTAATTGAAACATTCTTTTTATATCGTCTTATTATGAATTCGTTACAAACGAGAAAAATGTTGGTTAAAATAAATATTTCAATAAATCGAAAATTGACATTAAAGAATTTGCTTATAATTTTCTGTCATTTCAGATTAAATCTGAAATGAATAAATACATTTGAGTTTACTTGTCACGTATGGGGCAAAATTAGAAACTTTCGCTTCTGGACAAAGGTCAGTAGTAACAGTTTTTATAGTGACTAATTAAAAAAAAATTTGAAAATTTTAAATGATTAAAAAAACCATTGTCATTAATAGTGCCAGGCATTTATTTTGAAACTTTTATCAAAATATGGTAAATATTAAAAGATTGATTTTTAAAATGAAGAAAATTTTTTAAGATAAAAGCGTGAAATAAAGTAATTTTCAAAATACTATAAAATTTTCATAATAATCACATACTTATTGATAATAAAATGTACTTGGGGTGTATTTTTGACAAGAAAAAGGATTGAGGGGCAACTGTCTGCACTGTAAGAATTCCGGATCAAATTACGGTAAAAAGTACCGGCAAATCCATTTTTTTCCGTAAAGTTTTAAGAAACAAAAAATTTTACAAATGCAATAATAATAAAATAATCTGATATAAATCTGTAATTTTTACGGTTATATTTATTGATCACTGAATCAGAGTAATTTAATAAATATTACTGTAAAAATTATGGTTCAAAATTTTATGGCAAAAATAGATTTTACGAAAAAAAAATGAATTTTACGGATGATGCACTGTGGTGTCAGAATTGTTTTCACCGTAATTTTTTCCAGAAATTTTTGCAGTGTGAAAATTTTTTAATCGCCATTCTTCTTATTTAGTCACGCTATAGCCGGTGGTGACCATTAATTTTTGACCTATAATGTCATACAACATGAGAAATTGCTTAAATAGAATAAATTGCTAAACTGCTATAAATGCGCACTTCTTTAACCATTTTCAAGTAAATATTTCGATAAATAGAGCATAAATACTTATGCAAGCATTGCTCTCTTGTTTAAAGTACTTTTATTTCAGATGAAATCTATAAGGAATCTTAGATTCTGTATGTCTGTGAATCTTGAACGTGACACTTCATAATAAAAATAGTTTTTTATTTATAACATGAGTGATCAAAATGTTGTCTTCATATCTTCTGCTTACTCAAATCCCTCGTTAAAAAAAACTTCAAACTTTGGTAATCATTTCACATAAACATTTCTATAAATCTAGCTTGAATATTAAAGTTAGCATTGTCCTCTTACTTAAAACTCTTTGTTGTTTCAGATGAAATCTGAAATGAATCTTGAATAAATACAGTTGTTCTTTCATAGGAAGAGAATGAGGCCGTTTTACTGTTCACTGAGCCTTATTATTACCGACATTCAAAGATAGCATTTCAAACGATGCTATTTAGAGACAAAATTGCATAAGATAAAATTTCAGAAAAGCGGTTGTTGCAACGCTAATCGAGTAGAAGAGTACGAATTTGATACTTTTATAGGTAACTGGGAGTGATTACAGGCAGAATGTAGTCTTGCGCAAATAGGTTTTCCTATTTCTGAGAATTGAATCATTAAGAAATCGATTGATGTTCTTGCTATTTAAAGTATCTTACTCATCTCTCTGCACAGATCTTGAATTCCTTCTAATAAAGATCTCAATTTTACACCTCATTTCTTTCATAATTTTTTGTTTTATTTTAAGATTTCTTTAGAGATTCTTATGAGTTTTATTTCTTTTTGCGGTTGTACAATATGCAACGAAATATTCTGTACATGACTTAGTTTGTCTGTGAATGCGACGAATGCATTTATAAATGAAAGATCGTGATATATATATACGAGAAAAAAAAAACAATTTTCACGGAAGAATTTTCATTTTAAGAAAAAGCAAAATTTGATGGAAATAATTTATTAGCTTAATAGTCTCGAGGATCATAATTAATACTATGTAATAAAAGATTCTTAATAAAATAAAAAATTGGGTCCTCAAAAGAAAAAAATGATTTTTACTTTAAAGAATAAAATATTATCTAAATTTCACACTGTAAAATGGAACTATACTTTACAGAAAAAAACAACATATTTTTGCAGTAAAAAAGCTAGATACTTTTCTATTATTTTCATCGTTGTCCATGGGCTGCAAAAAAAATCTGTCTTTTTTTCAGATATTTGCTGTATATTTGATTGCTTAAAGGTATTTTTAACAAAACAGTTTTTCTTTATTCTTCACCTTAATCATAATTGATTAAAACTGGCAATTCAAATTCTAATTTTTGCCACACAGTTTTGCTTACCGTGAGATAACTTTAACTTTTTTCAAATCATTTTACGATTATTTTCTATACTCTCTTTTACTTTTCAGCAATTATTTTATAGTTTTGAGCATCGTATAAATAAAATTGCGATTTTACTTCATTGTCGTATTGATACATGTTTATTATCTTTCTTTAGACATAATTTTTCGGTAAATTTAATTGCCAGATATTTTTATAATCATTAAACACTATAGCTATAAGCGTTTTTACACTTAAATATGACTTCAATAAGTGAGACTTTAAAGAAAAAGGTAGCTTAATTTTTCCTTCATAACCAAGAATTGGGGCTGCAGTGGCTCAGGAGATAGAGCTACCACTGATCAATGAGGTAAACCGTTTCGAATTTCGGCATTGGCTGGTGATGCGAATTGTGCTCTCGTCTTGCGCTGATTACAATGCTGACATATTTACTCAGTTTTTTTGTTTGTTAAAAAGCACTAAAACTAAACTAAACTCAGTGGCGCGACAGCCCATAGAGGGCCAAGACCTACTGTGCCCATCTCAGTTTTCTTGACTTTGAGCTCTGAGGTGCAGATGTTCCGGTTAGGTGGTCAGCCGAAAGCGAAACGCCCAGTGTTTAGTTCCCAAGCATGCTTGGTACTCATTTATCGACCCACTGAAGGGAAGAAAGGCTGAGTCAACCTTGCCTGACCCGAGGATCGAACCCAGGTTAAAAAACACTACTTATCTGATTAAAAAACAGGAAAACAGGAATTCGTTTTTATATTACAGTATTTTTCTGAGAAGTAAATGGTTTTATATTCGCACTGTCTACTAATATATTTTATACATATTTTTTTAGCACTGTCTACTAATATAAAGGACAATAAAAAAGGCAATTTTTGTATGGGAGAGAAAGCTTGCATAAAGGTTTAAAAATATCCACGTATTTCGATTTTCACTAGGTTTATATGTCTAAATGAAAAATACTTTTCCTTCTCGGGTAAAATGTATTAAATTCCTGTCCTGAAAACCAACGAAATTGAATATTTTATTTGCTCATTTCAATCAAAATAAAATAATCTTTCTCTCCTTCGATAGAACGAACCCATAAGCAATTATGGAATAAGATAGAGAGAAAAAATTTAACTATAAATCGATTAGTTATTTTATTCTTGTGTAGTTAACAATTTAATTTTGCTCCCGAGAGACACAGAATGCGAAACAAGGCGAAGAAAAAATGAAGCAATTACTTGTGATCGAGTAAGCGTAGTTTACATGCCGATGAGGTTCAGATCGTTCAGAGAATGTCCCATATATTAGAGGCACCAGAGATAAATGCCTTCACTTCGAAAGTCTGAGGAAGTTATAGGGAAGAGAATGCAGACTATTAAGCGTCCTATTGGCGTCCTATAGTAAGTGATAAATCGGAAATACTTGTTGGCTTTTAATTAATACTCTCAGGATGTGAGTTGTTGTGAATGTTAAAAGAAGTTTTGGCGAGTTTATGGCCCAGTTTATGTTGTGTGTATAATAACATTCAAATCACTGCATTTTCGATTATTTTTTAATGTTTCAAGGCATAAATAGAAATATTAATTAATTTACACGAATGTTGATTGCTCACCATTAATTTCCTGATCCTGCAGCTTAATAGTGCTTATCGAAGCTTTTTTCAGCAAGGAAAGTAAAAATAAAACATTCTTTAATGCGATCATCCTGAAGCTAGGCTACAATTTTTAACAATACATGCCATCTTCTCGTAAAAAATCACACGACTTTTAAGATTAAAAAATAAATAAACTAATAAATAAATAAATAAATAAAAAGTAGTTTTGTAAAAATTACCTACTTGATGAGATTTTTCCATCGGCATTAAAACCATTAAAATCAATGAATAATTCCCCTTTAATTCAAATTTTCTGAGCCCAGCCTATGCAGAGTTGGATAATTTTTTTAAACGTTTAAAAAACAGATTATAAGCTCTTTTTATTTTTCCAAAAATCTCTTTTTTCTTCTTACACGGAAAAAAAATTCTGGTAAAATTTCCGTACTGAAACTTGTAATTTCCGTACTGTAACTTGTAATTTCCGTACTGCAACTTGTAATTTTCGTACTGTAACTTGTAATTTCCATACATGTAATTACATTTCTGGTAAAAAAAATAGCAACATAATTTTGGTTAATAAAACCAAAATATTATATACGGTAAACCATTCATTTGGTGATTTTTCCATTCATATGATAACGCGATTTACCGGAAATTCTGTTCTCAAAATTATAATTCTTATCATTGCACATTTAGTAAAAAATACAAAACTGAAAAGTAAATTTAACCAAATAAATGGTTTTTATGCCATGCTCTATGTGGCCTTGCTCTATGGTATCTCTTCTATGGTCATACTCTCTGGTATGCCATTCTCTATGATGCTGTGCATTAAAAAAATTTTATCACATATTATAAAATCATATTTTATTGTTCATTTTACAAAATTATTGCCCAAGTACTTCGGTGAAAATATATTTGCTTTTTGGCGTTCTAATAGACCCATAAACAGGGTAATTTTACCATATTATGGTAGTATAAATCATGCTTTTACTCATCTTTTCAAATCTACATTTTATATTAAAACGCGGTTAAATTGAAATTATTTTATGATAATTGAACGTATAAGGGTAGCGTATCATAACTAAGAAAAGCTTTTTACTCTTTACAGTTGATATTAACTAGTTTTAGTTTTTTTTCGAGACATAATCCTTTCAATTAAAAAAATAAAAATCATAATCCTTACTTTTAAATATTTTTCTTTCTACATTCTTATAGAAACCAGAATTAAATAATATTTAATACTCATTCGATAACAAAATAATATTTTTCTAATCAGGCGTAATTATGTTTAATGAAAACATTTTTTCATCTAAAGGTTAAAGTTCATTAAAGATAAATGTTTTTTTTTTATGAGTTAATTTGTTTGGAAGATTAAACATTATGTACAATGTTTAGACAATTATTATTATTTTTTATTAAAACTTTTAATACCCCGTATAAATGTAATACATTTTGTGTAAGATATATTTGTGCAGATTTAAAATTGCGATATTTTCACTAAATATATTTGAAATTTACAACATAGTTTATTGATGTGTGTTTAAAAACCCTTATTTATAATATAAAATTTGTCGACCGGCTTGTGTAGGGGTCCGGGAACTGGACTTGCATCAGAAAGGTTCTGGGTTCGAATCCCGGTCAAGGCATGGATGCTCTTTTATTCTCTGTACTATCTGTCCTAACTGTAAGAGCAATGTTGGACCACCTAATATGGGGTCCCTGAAAGAGAGGCAGATAAATCTGCCCTTCAGATGCCTTTGTGACGAAAGGTCATTCTCTAGGTAGACATTGGGAATAAAATAGTATATAATTTGAAATAATAATTATATCTTACTTATTTTAAATAACTGAAGGAAAATTCATTCCCACATAAGGATAAAGTATAAGATAAGCATAATGGATAAGGTATATGGATATGATAAGGATATAAACTGGTTGGATGTGAGATTAATGGATATGGATAGAGTACAGTGCACTGTAAAATAGGATTTCACAAAATTGAGCAAAAATGTGATCGAATTTAAAAACCTATGTCATCAATTTTGAGTATAGTGAGATGCTCAAAGTTGAAAAGTCACAAACGACACATATTGACATAGGGACGCATCATCCTCCAATGCGCAAGGTCCTGACTTAATTAGTTTATAACGTTCAAATATTCGAATAAAAATCTTATGAGACAAAATTTTACTGCATTTTTCTTCATTCCATACTTATTAAAAGAAGAAAAAATGTCTTCAGTTCGGTAATCAACAATCTTCTACCTACGCTTTATTTACAAATGAAAACGGATTGTCAGAGCTGTTTCAATTTTGAGCATGTAACTATACTTAATGATGAGTGCATGGGGTTCTCAACTTCGACTATTGTTTGTTTCGGAGCTATTTTGACGCATGTTTGGGGTCAATTTTAAGAGATTCTTTTTCTGCAGTGTGTATATGGGTTATTCCTTTACTTACTTCACTCATTAACACCAACGATTCGCTTTGTTTCTTTCTTCAGGTTGTTAAATAAATAAATATTACAATCAATTTAATTAAAAGATCTCAAATATTTTACTAATACAGATATTGATTTCGATTTAATTCGGACATTAATTCAAAACTAATCCCAATTAACTTTGCAACTTTATCCCTTAAATTGTTTTTTTTTTTTAAAATTCTTATATAATATTTTTAGTTATAATAAATACAGGTTAAGTAAATTTTCGCAAGAGATTTGATTATTTAAGATCAGTGCGAAAAGTTGGTTCTTAGTATTGTTTTATATAGTTACTTTATATTATTCAAATTGTTTACACTGACCTAAGACACAGTTTGTCAAAAAATTTAAAATTACTTGTGATCGAGTAATCGNTATTTAATACTCATTCGATAACAAAATAATATTTTTCTAATCAGGCGTAATTATGTTTAATGAAAACATTTTTTCATCTAAAGGTTAAAGTTCATTAAAGATAAATGTTTTTTTTTTATGAGTTAATTTGTTTGGAAGATTAAACATTATGTACAATGTTTAGACAATTATTATTATTTTTTATTAAAACTTTTAATACCCCGTATAAATGTAATACATTTTGTGTAAGATATATTTGTGCAGATTTAAAATTGCGATATTTTCACTAAATATATTTGAAATTTACAACATAGTTTATTGATGTGTGTTTAAAAACCCCTATTTATAATATAAAATTTGTCGACCGGCTTGTGTAGGGGTCCGGGAACTGGACTTGCATCAGAAAGGTTCTGGGTTCGAATCCCGGGCAAGGCATGGATGCTCTTTTATTCTCTGTGCTATCTGTCCTTACTGTGAGGGCAATGTTGACCCACCTAATATGGGGTCCCTGAAAGAGAGGCAGATAAATCTGCCCTTCAGATGCCTTTGTGACGAAAAGTCATTCTCTAGGTGGGCATTGGAAATAAAATAGTATATAATTTAAATTAATAATTATATCTTTCTTATTTTAATGAACTAAGGGAAAATTCATTCCCATATAAGGATAAGATATAAGATAAGCATAATGAATAAGGTATATGGATATGATAAGGATATAAACGGGTTGGATGTGAGATTAATGGATATGAATAGGGTATAGTGCACTGTAAAATAGGGTTTCGCAAAATTGAGCAAAAATGTGACCGAATATGAAAACCTATGTCATCAATTTTGAGTATAGTGAGATGCTCAAAGTTGAAAAGTCTCAAAAATGACGCATATTGACAAAGGGACGCATCATCCGCAAATGCGACAAGCCCTCGACTTAGTTAGTTTATAGCGATCAAATATTCGAATAAAAAATCTTATCAGACAAAGTTTTATTGCATTTTTCTTCATTCCATACTTATTAAAATAAGAAAAAATGTCTTCAGTTCGGTAATCAACAATCTTCTACCCACAATTTATTTACAAATGAAAACGGATTGCCTGAGCTGTTTCGATTGTGAGCAAGTAACTATACTTAATGATGAGTGCATGGGATTTTCAACTTCGACTAGTGTTTGTTTTGGAGCTATTTTGACACATTTTTGGTCAAATTTAAGAGACTCTTTTTTTTACAGTGTGTATATGGGTTATGACTGCCTCCTCAAACATCTCCATCGATTCATGTTGCTCAAGCCCCTTTCTGTACGCCCTGTGACCTTCAATCGGAGATGGATGCAGACCACCTTCGTCTTTGCCCGGCACTAAAGGACATCTCTTTGTGTGATCGTTATTGGCACGCAAGAGACTTGTTGGGTTCATAGACTTTTCTTGCCACGTTTGTTTTTGTTTGTGTTTATTTATTTTGTTGTTCCTCCCTTTGTGGTGAGTGGCCTTTTGTAACCTTGGCCATTAGAAAAAAAAATATGGGTTATTCCTTTACTTACTTCACTCATTAACGCCAACGTTTAGCTTAGTTTCTTTCCTCAGGTTGTTAAATAAATAAACATTACAATCAATTTAATTAAAAAACTCGAATATTTTACAAATACATATATTGGTTGCGATTTAATTCGGACATTAATTTAAAACTAATCTCGATTACCGTTGCAAATTCATCCCTTAAATTGTTTTTTAAATTCTTATATAATATTTTTAGTTATTATAAATACAAGTTATTAAATTTTCGCAAGAGATTTGATTATTTAAAATCAGTGCTAAAAGTTGGTTATTAGTATTGTTTTATATAGTTATTTTATATTATTCAAATTGTTTACACTGACCTAAGACACAGTTTGTCATAAAATTTAAAAAAAGGAAGGATATTTAACTTATTTACCGATTGAAGATTTTAAAACAATAACTAAACATCTTTATCATAAAGTTTTAAATAATAACTAACTAACATACGGTTTCGTTTTGATATAGTGAAATAAGAACACTTTTAGCTTCAAGACTTTAATTTTAATTAATAATTAAAATCGAAATTATTACAATAACAGAGAATAATATATATTATGAAGTGATGAAAAACTAATACAATTGTTAAATACCTTTGTTAAATATTGCCTTTTTTATTTTATTTTATGGTGCTGAAAATGAAAGACATCAGGATTACTTTTATATATTCAAGATCTTACTCGGAGAAAAAAATTCGCGTAAAATTACCATATTGTGCAATAATGACGGTTCTGGTTAAAAAAATCTTAATTATGGTTAAAAAATCAAAGTATATATTATTTAAACCATTCATTTGGTAATTTTTCCGCTCATATTGTAATGGTTTACTAGAAACTCTGGGCATTCAAAATTATGCTTCTTATTACCACACTTTTAGTAAACAGCACAAAATAAATTTTTAATAGAGTAAGTAATTTGTACTCTAATAATAAAATGCAGTGTAATATGGACTTTTGCTCAAAATTATATTTGCACAAATAAACTCTTTCTAAGATAATTTAAATGTTAGATGCAAAATCTGGAGATTTAAACACTTCACTTTGCATCCTAAGAATTAATTATTAGTTAACAAAAATTAAACGGACTAAGGTACGAACATGCACGGTTGTTCTATTGTCATAAACTATTCCCACATTTTCCTTAGCTTTTAGAAGGAATGCATCAACGTCTTGAGCATTTACTCTTCCGTTTCTTCTGGTAAACATGTCTTGGCATGTTGAACAGTTTCAAAATGTTTGGGAAAGAGTCTACCTTCCTTGATGACAGTTCTCTCACCCCTTTTCTTTTCTGCCTGGAATTACTTTCCCTCTTCACAGCTGTTGTCATTCTTATGTGCCCGGTAAGTTGTTAATTTTATGGCTGGGTATGTTTGCTTTGACTTGTTCTGTACTATTTGGTTGAGTTGGAAAGAAGTTGTTTGAAAAGTTGTTGAGTTTTCATCCGAGAGGAATTAAAAACGGTAGAGGAATTGAAAAAAGGAAAATATAAAATTGTGAATGTATTGTATTTTGAAAGTTAATAGTGGAAAGTTTAAAAAAGTTTTTTTTAAAACCAATGAGGGGGTATTATAATTGAAGACATACAAAATTTTCTCCATTATCTTTTTACTGCTTGGTTTACTTACCTCTCAAAATAATAAAAAAAAAATACTTGCGTATTTTAAAATAAGTATCTTAAAAGAAATAAAAAAATATTAGTTTATTATATTCAATAAAATAGGAAGTGAAGAATTTTTAAGTTTTTTAATGAGTGGAGACAGAGTAGAACAACAGAAGACTTAAATCCACATCATAAACATTTACTAATAAAATTTTATTTAAACGAATATAATGCATACTTTGTGTTACTTATTAATAGGGCTTATGCAATTTAAAATTTGAATTTGTGAGAAAAATTAATAAAATGTTAATTTATTATACTGAATAAAATAGGAAAGGAAGATTTCTAAACCTCTTTTAATGAGTGATATAAACAGAGTTGAGTAAGAAAAAGACTTAAGAAACTTTTACACCTAACACTTGATACAAAGAAGATATGGTATACGTTGTGTCACTTATTAATAATGCTAAATAACGTGAATTAAAATTCGAATAAGGGCACGGAAATGAATGTCCTATAGTGTCAATGTTATGAACATTTTTTTCCGTGTTGAAACGTGTTTGTTTTGGGATTAATTCTGTCATTCTGGGTTTCGACACTGAGGAAGGTTCTTATTTATTGGACCGAAGCTGTAGCGAGTTTATTTTTGTGTCATTTTTTCTTCTTTATTAACGTTGTTTAACTTTATTGTTTTGTATTTAAAGGTAAAAATAAATAAAATAGCATAATGCGTTGAGATAGAATATTGTACAAATTTTTTTTGAATGAATGATAAAAAATATCCGTGAGTCCTTTAAAATAAGTATCTAGTTTTAAAAATTAAATATTAATTTTTGTGTAACGTAAAATAGTAATAGAATGCTTTTTTAAAAGTGCTTTTAGTTAATAATATAAATGTAGTAGAACAATAAGAGACGTACAAAATTCATTCAGAACACCATCTTTTATCTTTATAATTCCATACTTTAAGGGGACACTACTTTAAAATAATAATAAAGCAGCAAAACTATTAGTATGCCTGAAAATAATTTAAAATGTGATTTAGAATTTTTGAAAAAAAAATATGAAATTATAGCATTATCTTTAATACAATAATTCCACAATATTTCAGGCTGAACCAAGGGAAACAAGATTCAACTTGAACTTATTACAACCTTGCTCAAGGAAGGAAGACCCCAAAATTCTTAAACAAGAAAAGCCTAGAAACCTTTAAAAAGCTCTCTCAGAGTAAACTGGCAATTGCATACACCGATGGTTTGTCAGACAAATTCCTTAATAAAGAGAGTGCAGGCATCCTCTTTCTTCTTCCGGATGCTTCCATCCGAAAGAAAATATCGATATAAAAGGAATACAGGCAAATATCAATATAAATATCAATATAAAATGAATGCAGGCCAGATAGACTAAAGAAGCTGTCACCCTTTACCTAAATGACTCGAATGTCTTAAGACCCACAGCGGGTTAGTGATCTTTACTGACTTTAAATCGGTCTTACGAGCAATTATAAATGGAGACACAAACATCCCATCAGCGATAAATGCACTGCTTGAGAATCTGAAGGGTAGGGGAAAATCGTATAATCTTGGCCAAAGAACAACCGGGTAACACCACCAAGCAGATGCAAATGCGGTAGCTAAAAGACAGACTTCTACCTCACATCTTTAAGAAGCCTCTTGTCACCGACTTCAATTGCTCCAGAAATTTGACATCGGCTATAGCAAGACTTAGAACCAATCATTTCAGAGGGATGAAGATTCTCCCGGACAAGCCCATGACATAATGTTCCCTGCAGAAACTGCCCGAATGCCATGTTAACACTGAGACACATTCTCAAGTGCCCAGCTTTCCCACCACATGTTTTGAAATTGGGAATGGTATCATTTGAGGACAACCTAAGATATATTCTCTGTAGTCAAGATGCACCGAAATTGGTGGCAGAACAGAACAATATGGGACTTGCAAAATTCGCAACGCAATACTTTACATGCACTTCGCAGTAGTATTTGCGAAGCAATAGTACTTGCGTATTGCACAGAATAACTAATAGTATTTCTGAGAGTAATTTAAAACAGGATTTAGAAAAAATATCAATTGACTAATTATTGCAGTACACATAAATAGACTTAATGAATGCCTTTAAATACTTGGTATAAATGGAATAAGAGTCTTACAATAAGAGTCTTACGAAATTCAAACCACAATGCTGTACTTAATTGTATAATGGGAGAAAAAGTGTACACTTACCAGAATGTGGCAAAATGTACCAGTTATGGCTCTGTAGGAATACTAAAAAGCTTGGTAATTTTTACCGAAACACTTTGCTGATGATTTTGGTAAAGTTAGCGATAAAATCTGGCTTTACAATATGAGATAAAATTTGGTAAATGTTGTAAGACTTGCTAAAATTTGGTAATTTCATCATGATATCTTAAAGCATAAAAACCATTTATTTGGCTAAATTTCTTTTTCAGTTTTGTAATTTTAGCAAAGCGTGTGGTAATGAGAACTATAATTTTGAAAACTAGAATTTTCAGTAAACCATTACCATATGATTGAAAATATTACCAAATGAATGGTTTAAATATGATGCGTATTAGTTTTATTCTCCAAAACTATGTTTTTTGCATCTTTTTACCAGAAATGTCCTAACTTAACAGCACCGTAATATTATAAGAATTTTTTTCTCTTTGTATATTTGAGAGTAATTTAAAAATACATCTAAAATAAGATGCCTGCAATGACGCCATCGAAGATAAATTGAGGCATTTGTTGATTTAGAAGCCGATCATAGGTACGGTACGACACATAGCCCGTGATGTCACTTACAGTTATCCAACTAAATATGATTTAAATCCCATGGTTAGACATAATCACTTCACTTTTTCTCGAGTTGAAAGTATTAAATTAAATAAACATTTGTAAAATTATTGTGTTACATAAAATAAGCATATTAGAAGTCTGTAAAAATAGTATGAAGGGAATAGATCAATGAGAAATTTACAAAATTTATCACATAATATTTCACGTACATTGCTTAATTCTTAAAAGCGTCACTCCACGCCGAAAAGTGTAAGGTACGTAAACTTACATCACATACTATGGTAAATCCTATGAACATTCTATGAACTTCTTCATTCATGCAAGTTTGTATTTAAAATCTTTCTTCAAGTCTGTAGTTTAAATTCGGAAAAAAATGGTGTTACTGATATTTCTATTTCCTGAATATTATGTTCAAATATTTAAGAATTAAATAAGAACGAAATGTAGAAGGAATCTTAATTCTGTCCTTATATCTAGAACAAAATATCCACAAATTTTGAATTTATGTATTTTAGAGGAAAAGGGTGTACATGATTTTTCTACTTTGTACATCAATAATTGTCAACTAAACAAAAAGTGTTTAAATCTGATTTTTTTTTAAGTTAAAAAAAAGCTTTCAAAAGTTGAAATTTAAAAGAAAAAAGCGATTAAAATATCTCCGTTATGAAATCGTTTTTTTTCATTTTTTTTCTTTGCTTCTATTTTACTTTTCTTGCGTATTATTTATTGAATGAAATAGCATAATTATCATATTTATTATAAGGCATACAGGCATATCAAGTTTATTTATTTATCTATTTTAATTTTTTTTTCTTGGAATTTAATAATTAGAAAAAAATCTTATAAAGCATGGAGGTAAAATATTTTTCGCATGAATTATTTGAATAATATTAGAATATTTGAATTTATTATTTATTTATAATTGTTTTATTCAACAATAAAAGTCAAAAATTGAAAAGAAGAAAATTATAGTAAAATCCGTCATTTACAGAATTTTTTTCCAGGATATGTCAAATTTTTTTATATTAAGTTCTACTTTTGTATGAAATAAGATATATAAATTAGCGCTTAAGTTTTAAAATTTACTTAAGCATAACAGATTGAAGTTAATCAAACTTAATTGCTAATATTAACAATATTTTTTTACAATTAAGATTTTAGAAGCCGAGTTTCATTCATTTAGAGACAAAGCAATGTCGTGCCGTAGTAATTGAATGACAATAACGAAAAAAGAGGAAAAAATTTCGTATTTAGCAAATATAAGAGTAAAGGTCTAAAACTCCTCAATTAAATATTCGAAAAAGCAATGCCTCCCCTTGATAAACGAGCTTCCCCATTGATGTCATCAAGGCATCGCGTCGTAGTCTCTATGATTGTGAAGCATCGTTCGCAAACCTGTCAAAATCTTGAAGACCATTTGTCGCCAAGCTTTCAACCGCTTCGCAATATAATGAAGGTCCCGTTCGGTGATAATGACAGGCGCCAACCCAACTTCGCCAAAAACTCATATTTTTTCTTTTTATCCACGCAAAAATCTTCTAAGCTTTTCCCAAAAAAAGAAGGAGACGACATAACAGCCAGGTTTAATATTTATGAAGGGAGGGGTGAAATATAATATGAAGAGTCAGCCGTAAAGCTCGCCTTGGCGTTAGAAGTTGAGAAGAAAAAAATCAAGTAAATGCGTAGAATATAGTCATTTTCTTTCTTTTGTCTTAGGAAGTAATTTTTAAAGGATATGGACTTTTTTGGAGGATGAAAGATTTAGCCATAAATTTTCAAAGAAAAGTGCATTAAAAGTAGAAAAAATCGAAACAAAAATGGAATAAATCTACCAAACAATCTGGATAAATGTTACATAAGAGCTATGATAGAAGTTTAAATGCAACAAAATTTGATTAAGCTGTTTGCTTGATAAATAACTAAAAATATTGTTTCTAAACTTAAACTTAATAAAATATAAAGTCATAAAATTATAATTTAAAAATTATTTTCTTTTAAAATTGAAATAAACATAATTATATAAATTTTTTTTAAATGAAAGAAATATTGAATTTAAAAAAATAATAATTTTTTTAAATGAAAGAAATATTGAATTAAAAAATAATAAATAAATGAATTTAAAAAATACTTTTTTTTAGTCAAAACTAAGTAAAATACAGTGATAAACGAGTCGCAATTACGGCGATTGGTGAGTTGGGGGAGTAGAACATGTTACCTAGTTTCTTATAAATTTTGATAGAAAATATAATCGAATTATCGGAAAGAGAGTACACCAGTATCTAAAGTGCTACTAAAGCAAACTACAAGTAGAAATTTTTTGTTTCAATATGACATTGTTACAGTTAACTGAAACTCAGCCAGTTTCAGAATAAATTCCAGCGAATTTATTCTGAAACCGTCAATCTAGCAATCAGTCAATTTAACATTGAAACAAAAAATCAAAAGCATTCAGATAATACTCCTAGTTAACCTATTAAATATGTTTCTAAAAGTGTTTCGTAGCTACACATCTAAATTAATGTAATAATGCATGATAAAAATGCATTATCTTACGTTGTATGATATAAATTTTTTTTTATAGTAAATTAATGTTTTAGACCAACCTTTGGAAACTATACAGAAACTTTACAGTTTTTTGAAAATATACCGACAAAAAATTCAATAAATTGTCCATCAGAAGTATTCAGAAATTATAAATAGTAAAAATATTAAATATATATCAACTAAAAGTATTTTGTAGATACGCATACAGATAAATATAATAATGCATAATAAAAATACATCATATTTTGTTGTATGATATAAAATTCTGCTTAAGTAAATTAATTTTTTAGGCTTACCATTGCGGTCTTTTGGAACTATAAAGGCGAACAATTCAATAAGTTGCTACATAAATTTTCTTCTGTTCGAAATCAAACTGCTTAGTTACAACTACCAAATCTGTTATTAAATATCTCATATACATATCCAATCTTCTCAACCAACCTCTGCGTTTAATTGTAATTTTTAATGCCCAGCTTTTAATATGAGACTACAAAATAATAAAAATACTATCGTCTGATTCAGAAGCTTTGATTAAAAATTCTCTCGCGATAAAATATCGTTTTGCAAATGGAAGAAAGCATCTGCTCGTATGAAACGTCATAAAACCTAAATTAGTTTTACGGCAAGGGAAGCGAAGTGAAAGGAAAGTAAAATTCTTATTCTGACAATTTGCATATTACATTTTTTGTTTTTGTTTTATCTTTATATTAATACTAAGGGAGGGGGAAAATTATAGAAGGGGAAAAACTCCAACTTTGCCTGATTGTTCAATTTATTAGAAAATAAAAATCAGAGTTTTTTCGTAGTCTGAAATTGCCTCCATAAAAGAGAGTAAAAAGTTTTTAAGGAAGATTAAAAGAATGTTAGCTGAAAATTTGCTTTAGTTTTGATTTTGTGGCCAAGCTAATAAAAAATTCGCCACGTAAATAACTATTTAAGCCTGAAATGCAAATATTAGAAGCTAAAAGGAATTATTAGCATTGTATTCAGGTATAAAAAGTATCTAAAACGAAAAATTTAAAGTACTTTTAGTACTTAGTTTTTTCTTTTTATATACTTAAAGAATAAGGAAAAGATATGATCGATTTAGTACATAAACTTTTTTTTAATTCTAAATTATCGTTTGCAACTTTAAAGAAGGAGATATTTAATTATAACCTGGACTCGTAATGTGTTAAATCCTGGTAATTAAAAAAGAAATTTTGTGTTGGATGTCTAATTAGAACTTTTTCTGTTCTTTTAATACGTACTTAGAAAATAACGAGTAGAAATATTTCTTTGGAAAATTCAAATAGGATTAAACTAATGCCCTTAAAAGCATGATTAAGCAGAATTAGCGCATCATACTTTTTTTTTAGAAATTTTTGATTAAAAATACATAGAAAATTGTCGCATTTTTTAACGCAAAACATTAATTAAAATTATTTTTAATAAATTACATCTAAATAGTTTAATAAAAATTCATTAAAAAGAATTAGAAAAGCTTAGTTTCTTATTTGAGTAATGAAAATTTCAAACTCATTGAGACTCAAATGTTTGAACTCATTTTAAGCCATTTTTTTCGACTTATTAGAATCTTATTTTAGAGATTATAATATATCTATAAAAAATATGTCTAGACATTACAATTAAAAATAATTTTAATTTTTAATTTTTTAGAAATACGTAGAAACTTAACGAAATTCAAAATGTATGGAAAATATTGGCTTCATTTGACAGATGGTTGATATGGTTCACAAAAACATTTCATTTAAGAGATGAATTACAATAGCTACTTAAAGGAAAACTTTTAGTGTCACTTACAATAACTACTAGGGTTTCCAGTTAAAGTACGGAATCAAGTGTTTTTCACAATTTACCAAGGTAAAGTGAGCATTAATCATCTCCATAACGTTAAAATTTAAAAGTCTTTTATATCATTCTAAAAACTAATTTGTTGATTATTTGAATGTATTTATTGTCTAAATTCTTTGAATATTGAAAAGAAGCATAAGACATCGTCTTTATTTCTGATATTGTAATAATATTTCAAACTGCTTGATTATTTGTATTATATATTTTTTAATAATTGATTCCAGATCACTGTAAAAAAATCCGAGTCAAATTACTGTATAAATAATCATCCTTAAGATTCATTCTACCATAAAATCCATTTTTACTGTTAAATATTATACCCTTTTTTTACAGTAGTATTTATTTAATTAGATTTTGCTGTAATTATTACTGTAAAAATTGCGGTATATAAATTTTTTGCTCCAAAGATGTTCCTGTAAAAATTAATTTTACCGTAAAAAGTATCGGTACTTTGAGTACCAGTACGAAGAATCATGAGTGGATATCAATGAAATCAATGAAAAATTTTAGACTCTTACTTATTTTACCACGTTTTTATCAACTTGCCTTCGTGTATGTCTGTTCGGGTGGAATTCTGTAATCGATTTTAAACTAACTTCCCGACTAGCTACAGACTTCAAATTTGGCACTTAGTTCAGAATTGGATGACAATGCATGAAAATGAAGAGAAAGAAGACTTACTAAGTAAAATAAAATTAAAATTAAGGAAAAATTAATATTTTCGTGATTGTCTTTTTTTTGCCGATTCGATTATTTCAAATTAGTGTCACATGTCAGTTAAAAAGTTTTGTGTATAGTGAGTGAAAAAATTGAGATTTTGGAAGTGCGTACAAAAAAAAAATCAAAATAAAAAGTAATATTTTCAAAAACCACGTTTTTGTAGTGGATAATAATAATTAAAAAACGAAAATTTGAAAAACGAAGAACGTGGTGCTCATGAAATACATAACAGTACATATACACATACATATACCGATTTTCTTACATTAACACATGCACAGCCACATACACATCCACATATACATCCTCATACACATGCTTATACACAAACATATTACACATCCACATTCAGATGCGATTACAGATATACATACACATATTCTCATGAGCACATATACACACACTAATATAACATTACTGTTATGCATTTCATGCGCCCCACCCCACGCTTTTCGTTTTTCAAATTTTTGTTTTTTAATTATTATTCTCCACTACAAAAACGTGGTTTTTAAAAATATTACTTTTAATTTTGATTTTTTTTAAATGTCAAAACAACGTAGTATGCGAATAACTTTTCAAACACTGAAAAATCAGGAAGCAAAATGTTTTCACAAAATTGTGACATTGATTTTATATTGACATTTTGTGGCAAATTCATTGAGAGCTTTGACTAAATATGCACCAAATTTAATCTATCGGTAGTTTGTAACAGTCACAGTTAAGAAAGTAGTACACCATTCGTAAGAAAGTGTTATTTCCTTTAACAACAGAGCTTTGGAAGAACAGCATTAGAGGAATTGAGCAAACTTATAGCGAGTTTATCTGCACATGTAGTAAACCAGTAGTAAAGCACTTTTACAGGAACACAGTTGTTTAATGAGACTTTTTGAAAAATTGTTACGATTGCACGAAGTTCCGGATCAAATTACGGTATGAAGTATTGGTACTTAGGGTGCATAATCCGTAAAATCCATTTTACCATAAAATCCATTTCTACCGTAAAAATACTGTAAAATGGATTTTACGTTGTTTCATGTTGTTTGAAATGGATTTCATGTTGTACTTTATACAGCAATATTTCAATATTTATTTAACTGGATTGATTTAGTGGGTTTACGGTAAATATTACTGTAAAAATTACGGTATATCAGATTTTTTGTTTCGTAACATGTTCCAATAAAAATGGATTTTACGGTAAAAAGTACTGGCATCCTGAGTACCGGTACCTTTTACCGTAATTTGATGATTTCAGATAGTTTACATATTACTTTGGTAATTTGAGAATTGAAACAATTGGTAAACACTTTAACGGAATACCAATCTGTACTTTAGATAATCTATAGTACAACTGATTTCTTCGCATTAGACATAACATATTATAATTATAAGAAGTATCATGTTCATGCCATTGTGGATTAAAAATATGTTATCGAAAATCTATTCCAAAGTAACATCTCCCGGTTTCGGTATGTTTTAACATTTGTTGGTTTTCGAAAATAATATTTCTCTTGCATTAGTTATTTTATTCACAACAGATGTTTTGCTTACATTCCCTTTCTGAAATGTTTTGGAGAAGCGGATTCTTCAACTGTATTCCATGTTGGCACATCGTAACACATATCGTCTGATAGCATTATGTGAATTAATCAAATGAAATATATAAAAAAAATAAAATTTGTTTACTTGAAATTAGAACTCAAGCCTTTATTTCGCAATATATAATGTAAGAATCTTTTAAAATGCCATTAGTTACATAAATATGTTTTTATATATTGTTTTTATGAATAATGTTTTTATATTTGATTAGAATTTTCAGCAATTTCATAACAAATTTTAAAATTCTTTAATGAATTTTAAATTTTAGTTGATTCATTTTTATTTAAACTATTTAAATACTAAAAAATATGAATAATTAAGTCGAGGATTATTTCGAACATTATTAAATCACAAGTTTTGTTTATTAATTTGGAAAAACTATATGAAGGTTTACGCTACTTTTTGAACAGTTTTAATACTCTAACTAATAGATACAAAACCTCTGTAAAATAAGAATTAAATATCTGTTAAACATAAATAAACAAATACTATTACCTTTTGCTTTAAAAAATATATAGATTTAAAAATTGTAGGATAATATATAAAGAAACTATTAATGTATAAAAAAACAATTAATATTTTATTAATCACGATATAATAATTATCTTTCTATAAATCATTAATCTAGTCATCGTGCTCTGTAAAGACCACATATATTTGCATTTATAATTGTGAGTAAAAATAAAATATTTTGAACTTAAATTTAATCTACAACAACAAAATTTAGAGTTTATCTGTCTGTGTGTGCTTGTGTGTGTCACTCTCCTTTATAACTCCAGAGCAGCTTGTTTTAGCATATTGAAATTGCGTGAAATGGCTAATTTCAATCATTGATCTTAAGTATTGTTCAAAAATCTCAACTAGATCATTCGGGTAAAACGCTTGAAAAAGGGAATTTCCTCAATAGTTTAGAGCTAGTGCCATTAATAAAAATTAAAACTGCAGAAGATGCTAATTTCTTTCAAATATTTTGAAGACAGCATCAGTGATATTTGCTTGTTTATTCGCGATCGCAACTCTCGAGTACGCCCTCTATCTGGAGCCTGTAAATATCAGACATTAATTTATCACGTTTTCATTTAGTTCCATAAAAATCATCGGCCATGACGGACGCCATTTTCTTAGCAGCAAATAAAAATCAAAATTTCCCTAAGGAACAGCTGAAGAACTTGAAAAAACTAACCAGAACATGCCAAACATTGAAGCAGAACACGCCAAGCATTTGAAGAACAATTTCTCAATAATTTTTACCTTTCTATTACCAACAACAAAACTTACAATTTCATGATAACTTGCTGTTACAGATGTGTATATTACGGTAAAATAATTTTTTCTGTCTTCAATTCATTACAAATTAAAATGAACATTACTTTCGTCATTCCAATAAAGAAATGTGATTTCAGAACGTCAAGAACTGCAATAGTTATAGAATTCTTCTTTGTTATAGAACAGGTGGATATGGAGGAAGCNAATTCGGAAAACAACAATAAAGAATCAACCAAATTACTTGAAATAGTGTCATTTGTGCTGATGATTAATAAATTTTTTATCGTTTTCTTGGTAAGTATTTCTTAGTTTTGAAAGAATAGATAATTTCAACTAGAATTCAGCTGTTCTGTTTTTAAGCTACATATTCAAATTCATATCGAGATCTTACAATTATAAAATTTTGATGTGTGGTATGTTATCTAAAAGTAATAAAGGGATAATCTATGCACACATTATTTGAAAACAAAACTTTCAAACGAAAAACATTTCATTTGGAACTTTACGGATTTATAAAGAAGGTAAGTGTTATGATCTTTAAAATAAAAAATTAGCTTGTAAGACTTTTTTTTCTTATTTGATGATAGTTCTCTACAGAATGGTTTCTTACGTCTGATTAAGAACTATAAGAATAATTCGAAAAGAAACTATATGAAAGTTTTTATTTCAATGTAAAGAATTCTTAAAATCGTTTTTTATACTAAGAATTCTTTATTTTCCGTTTTATAGTTTATAATTTTTTGATAAAAATTGTTGTCAAAATACTTTTTTTGAAAACATAAATGGTATAACATTATGTGTTTATGTATACTTCTTGCATATTCTAATGTTTCAAGTAATATGATTCAGAAAAGTATGAATAAAAATTCGGTACTTATGTATTAACGCCACAGCAGCTACAGATTTGGCTGTTTTTAAGTGCCGCCAATCTACACCTAAAATTTTTGTGACAAATCATAAAACGAAACACTTTATTTAAAATAAAAGTAGTTTATCGGATTTCGGTGGACAATGGGCAAAATATTTCGCTCCAGAAAAAATAAAATTGCATCTTGTTCTATTTTTGGCAAATCCCAAAGACGCATTTTCGTAGCACTAAAAAATGGTAACAAAAATCGAAGAACAAATCATTTTGGAATTCTTCTGATTTATAAAGCAGGTAAGTGTTAATTTTTATAAAATAAAAAATTTTACTTTTAAGTAGTTTTTTTCTTGATGATAGTTTTCTATAGAATGGTTTTCTACGTCCGATTATGAATCAAAAAAGAAAAAACATGAAAGTTGTTTATTTTAATATAAGGAATTTTTAGATTTTTTTTTTTTTGTTTTGTATCGTAAGCATTCTTTACTTTACGTTTTTCAGTTTCTAAATAATGATTTTTATTAAAACTTAAAATTTTTTGATAAAATTACTTGTCAAAAAACTTTATTTACAAAATTAAATTACATAAAATTATGAAGCTTATGTATACTTTTTGCTTATTTTAATGTTTGAAGTAATATGATTCTTAAAACTATGGAATGTAAAGTTTAAATAGGCCTTTCAGGTTATATCATTAAATTTAGTAAAACTATTTCTCAGGCATTAGGTTTTAACTCTAATAAGAAGATACATATTTTTTTCTGTTTATTTACAAATATTTTTCAGATGTGTTTTGGATGTTCCTTCGTTAAAAAAAAAAGAGATACCTACTTGTTTTCGGTTGTATAAGAAAGAATATCAAAAATTTTTCTTTTTTGAATTTAATAAGCCACATTAAAGAAGGAACGTTGCAATGTTACACGCTACATTAAAGACGTCTCCAGAGTAACTGAATGGCGGTTCATATAGAAATCGTAGGTATGTGTCTCATACAACAACGCCCCCTATAGTTCGTTGCGATCGCGAATAGCTTAATTAATAAAAACGCTTAATTAATAAAAAAGTGTAATTAATAAAAAAGCTTAATTAATAAAATAGCTTGTAATTAAAAAAAAAGTTTAATTCACCTTCTTTAATGTTTAATTATTTTTCATTTGATATATCCGATAAACTCGATGAATATCGTAAACGTGGTTCGTGACTAATCTTTTATAATTGGATACTTGCAGGCGACGTCATATGTGATTCAGCAAATCATGTCTGATGCACACACTTGAGGTCACTTTCGATTGTTCAGATAAATCAAATCTGAAAATTGATTCAACGTGATAATAAACACGAGTATTAAAGCTATAACATTAACTCGCCATGAATAACCACGTGATTCGACAGAACCATGTGATTAGTTTCAAAAGAAGAATACGTGAATCCCAAATCATGCCAAAGCATATGGATGTGCTTGTCAGGTTAACGTTAAAACATTAGGAATCAATGATGAATCAATTTTCAGATCAAATTTAATTAGATACCTGTGAGCAACGTCATACGTGTGTTGATCCTAACTGGCATGAGCGAATCCTGAATCGGGGCATGGGCGAAATGCATTGATGACATCACTTACAAGTATCTATTTAAGCTTTTAAAATGTATTCTATCAAAATAAATAATTTGAAATCATCGATAATTGTAATAAAATATAAGCTATGTATTGATATGTAAAATTATTGGAGAAATATTACTAAGTCGTCCAGGAAAAGGTTAAAATCACTATACCTTTATTGATGCCACAGATACTTGTTTAATTTTGGTGAAATGTACTAAATGAAAAACATTGTTTCGTACTAATGAGAGAGTTTAAATGAAGTAATGCTACCAATTAGTTTAGGTGAAGCACAGTTAATTGCTATACTATTATTGGTGTCTATGATGTTTTATTAATTTTGGTTATATTTTTTACTTGAATTAAAAAATAGCGAAGTACTAAAAAGCACAATTAAAGGAAAAGTGGTACTAATTCGTTACATTTAAGAGAAAAGTAAAAACTCGCCATGCTAGATTTGATGCTAATCAAGCTTAATTAATTTTGGTAACAGTTACTAGCTGAAATAAAAACTAAACAAATTATGTATTGTACTAAAAACCAAATTAAAGGAGGGAATGTTTCTAATTCATTTAAGAAAAAAGTACAAAATTGACATGCTGTTTTTGACACCAATGATGCTCAATTAGTTTTGGTAGTAAGTACTAACTTAAATAAAAAAATAAGCTATGTGCGGAACAGCAACATGAATGGGAAAATTACTCTGATTTGCTTCGGAGAAACATAAAAAATCGCGATATTATGGTGCCTAATTAATTTTGGTAGTAGGCACAACTGCTATTAGGATATTTAGTGCAGTTTTAATAAGTACTAAATATTCTAATATAAGCATTATTAGTATACTTGATACCTGATAAAAATGCATCATTCCTGAGTAGTTATAAGAACATTAGAATAATTTTAGTTTTAATTTTAGTGTTAGTTTTAGTAATAATTGAGTTGGTTTATGTCTTTCAGTTTATGCATGAATTCGTGATGTTTTATTCAGTACTGATTTATTGTTTACTTTTCTTCAGCCTCACAAAGAACGAGTATTTTGTTGGTTGTGAGATAAAGTACTAATTATAACCAATGATGTCTATACACAGTACTTCTTCTAACTTAGTTATTTCAAAAAATATTTCAGCTAAATTCATTAAAAATTATGTCTGTAATATAATATTTTTAGCTCTAATTATAATTTCAAGTTGCATTTATTTCACGTTTAAAAGAATTACAGATTATATTTTCTTAAATGGAACAGCTTTTATTGGAAATGATAAAAACAATGCGACTGTTGCTAAATGAATATATTATCAGATTTGATTTTACTAAAATAGTAATAAAGACAATGTAGATAAAGATTGGAGCTGCGAAATCTCAGTTGTTAAAGGCACTGAGCTGTAATTGTGAAGGACTGGGGTTCGATCTTTAGTGGCGGCTTGAACCCACCCAGCTTCACACCAATGGGTAGCAGCTTAAGGAGTTTTATATTATTGTTGACCCAATTGCCACAATCATGCCGTTGGGAACAAACTGTGGAGGATAAACTTCCATGACCCCAAGGCATACAACGGGTTGTTGATGAAATGCTTTTTTTCTTCAGATTAAGATTTCCTTATTTGTAATTTTCGATGAGATTTCCTACTTCCATCAAATTAGTTTTGTTTTTATAGTTAAGTAAATATTGCATAGTTTTTTATTAATTGAAATAAAGGTAATAAAAAGAATTCACAAATAACTTTTACATTACAAGTTATTTGTATGTCATTAATTCATTTTATAAAAAAAAGGTAAATGATGACTTACACGCTAAAAAAAAACTTCCATTTGGTTTGAAGTGAAAAGAAATGGTTTTTGTAACGAAAATATTTATCGCCAACGACATATTTTATTTTTGAAGCAATTTTTTCTTTAATACTTATTTATTATGAAAAAAAAACATATCTTCTTCAATTAGTTATGGGTTTAAAAAAGTTTCTAAGAGCTAATTTGCGGATGATGATTTTTTTTTCCTATTAAATGTAAACGCAATTCTTTAATATGTCTTGAAATTTTGACAAATGAAAACACTCCATTTTTAAATATCAATAATTTTTTCACTGAATCACAAAAAAAGAAATATTTATTGATTTGTTTATATTGTAAGTCAAAGTGGTATAAAAATGCAATTTTTGAGGAATGAAATATCACTTGCGTCTATTTATTTGATTTTAAAAATGGTTAAATTATTAAAAAATTTTTTTTAATACTAACTCGTCATTTTAATATTTGCGATTAAGAATTTTATTCCGTTCTATAATTAATTCTGACAAATTTTAGCTATTCTAAAAAAAGTAAACATTGTAAGTAATTTTTATCCGTAATTGTTCATCTTATTAGTTAGCTCTGTATTGTAAGATTACTAATAATAATTGCTCTACATTTTTAGTTTTTTTAATATAGTAAATATTTTCAGTTTTGATAACTGTGTATGTTACGGAAAATGTAACCAATCAGAAAATGTTTACAATTATCGGCTATTACTATACACAATTACCGGTACATGTGGTTAAATTTATAGATACTAGCACTTACCGCTTATTATTTATAGCAACAGTTAAGTAAACTTAATCCTAGTATACGTTACGCGGTAGATTTGGCAACATTGGCAATGTTTCGGACGGTCATAAAGTTTGCAACCCATTGCTACAGATTTATTGAGATTCAGTAGGTTATTGCTTTTTTTCATGTTATGTTTACGTATTTGCCCTTTTCAGGTTATGATTTTCTTTATTTTTGCCAACTCCTACTCTTGGTGACAATCGTAAAAACGTTATTTTAGAGTTAAGGTCTGGTTTCTTAGGACAAGCGCCTTATCTGGACGTCAGCGGGACGTCAACGTCCCGCTGACGCCAACAAAACACTGGTTTGTTAGATTAAGGCCTGGTTTCTTAGAACTAGCGCCTTATCTGGGCGTCAGCGGAAAGTTGGAGTAGAGCTGACTCCAAAAAAATACTTTTTTGTTAGCTCAGCGTGAGCAGTCGGTCAAACGCAGACATTATCTCTCATTGCGCTTGCGTTAATAACGTAAACAAATATTTATTTTGAATTTGTATTGATTTTGTTATTGTCGACCAGTGTTTTAGAGAACAAATAATGACTTTGTCCAAGAAAAAACACATTATAGCTGAGCTAAATGAAGAGTGCTATGTTTAATGAAGAAGCTATGTTTAATGTCAAAATCAAAATCTTGGCTGATTTTTATGTGCTGTTGGATGTTGTCCGCCATTGCTTCTGTGGTTAACGTCACGCTGTAATCCAACTGCAGTTGAGTTGAACGGCAATTGTAGTTCAAGATGAGCGTTCGATGACGTATACTATCAAACTCACAAATGGACCAATCAGAGGTTAGCGCTGATTTCCAGCTGACGGCGTCCTGTCCTAAGAAACCAGGCCTTTAGCTACAAGCGCTTAAAGCTGTTTTTCGAAGCTCTGTCACCAAGGTTGTCATAATTTAAGTGCCTTGCACATGAAGCACTGCGATGATTTTAAACTATATATAATCTTGCCTTGAGGAATTATCTGGGCTTTAGATCAAACAAATAACTTAAATATTTTAAAAGTTAATAATTTTTTTAAAAAAAAATCTCCAATTTGGTGACATTTTCCCACCTAGATGAAAATCATCAAAATCACTGCCTTTGTTGCTGGTTCGCATAGGTAATATTGGAAAGCGGGAAATAGTTTAGTTGTAATGGAATGGCAACAAAATATAAAATATTATAGAACAAACAATCGATAAGTTAACAAGAAAAACGATGTCTAAAATAGTTATTCTTTCTATGTCTCTTCCTATGTAAAATGTCCTCGTCATGTAAATAAATGTGCTCTTGTCTGAAACAACCTGTATCTTCTTCTTGTGAGTCGTAGTTCAATATTAGTATAAAATTCAAAGTTCGATTTCGCAACAGCCTTATTCTCAGATTTGCAAATTTTTATGAGCCCAAGTAATGCAGCATTGGAGTAAGTTTTTAAATATTAAAAAAATTAGACCACAAACGCTTTTCATTTTCATAAAACTGTGGTTTTTGGAAAAATCTAAAGATAAAGAAGATGGCTTTATTTATGATGGCCACACTAATATTACAATTATTATGGCTCTTCTTAACTAAAAGCTTGACTCAATTCTTTTTCCAGCAAAAGGTTGAAGTAAGTATTAAAATTCCCAACTTACAAATATTTCATTAAATCATTGCCAACCTTATTTAATATTTAAACTTTATACTCTATGTAATATGCCACTTTATTTAATAAACATACAAAAAAAAACCTATTAATTCTTAAAGGAGTTTTATGATTAAAAAAACTCGTTTTACAAATATTATTCTTGGTGCGAATTATATTAGTATTATGTTATAAATTGTAGTTAAAGTGATTAAATGATTAAAATTTTTTTTTTTTTTTTTTTTTTTTTTTTTAATGGCGGGCACTTGGAGCTATTGTCCATTGGCCACAGAAAGTGCCAAAACTGCTAATTCTCTTTTCGTTACCCAGTGGGCACCTGTGGCGAAGCCACGGCGGTGGAACAGCGTCGCCCACGTCACACTACCACAACCCGTTTATAGGGCGGGTCACATTCACACACAAAGGAGAAAGGACATAGAACACAGGAGGGAAAGAAACATCCATGCCTTGCCCGGAATTCGAACCCAGAACCTTTCTGATGCAAGGACAGTTCCCTGCCCCCTACACAGACTGGTCGGCTGATTAAAAATTTAATAATCAGTTTCATGCATAATGTGCTACATCATGCACAATTGTGAATATATCAACCTGCTTGGTAAGAGAGTATATAAAATAACAATTGTGAACTCACCAAATTTGTTAGAACAAGATCCTTTTAATTTTAAAAAGTTGTTTTTAAAGGGATAACTTAGAAAAATTATTTAAATTCACTATTAGATCCTAAATTCACTATTAGATCCTAATAGAATGATAAATGAAATATTAGGACGTGAGAAAGAGAGAGGGTGCAAGTATAAGCAAACAGAATTCTTTTTATTACATATATTTTAAGTTAATAATTTCAACTTTCGTAGAAAAAACCTGTTTTGAGCCGCGATGGCTCAGGGGATAGAGCGTTCGCCTTCCAATGAGGTGAACCGGGGTTCGATCTCGGTGATGGCCTGTCGATAAGAATTCCGCATCCGGCTTGCACCGACCACAGTGCTGACTTGAAATATCCTCAGTGGTAGACGGAACATGGGTTAGAGTCCCCTTGCCGTCAGGCTTACCGTGGGAGGTTCTCGTGGTTTTCCTCTCCATGTAAAGCAGATGCGGGTTAGCTCTATCAAAAAGTCCTCCACGAAGGCAAATTTCTCCCAATACTTATCCAGGAGTTCCCTTGTCTTCTGGATAGGGTTCAAAATTACAAGGCTACGAAGCTCTACATTAGTAGTCGTAAACACATAAAATTGGATCGGCTGTTCAACGACGGTTATAAAATAAAATAAAATAAAGTGAAACAACAATTATTACGCAACAATAATCTGGGTTGGACAGCGGCAGCAAACGGGGGGCTCAGCTCCCTGTTAATGATTACTAAGGGAATAATTTAAATTCACTATTAGATCATAGTAAGGGAAATATTAAGACGTGAGAAGGGGGGGGGAGGCATAAGCAAGCAGAATTTATTTTAAATTAATAATTTCAACTTTAATAATTAATAATTTCAAATTAATAGTTTCAACTTTCGTTAAAAAAAACGATTTTATTCCAAGAAACAATTGTTGAGAAGCAATCATTGGACTATGTGAGCGGCAGAAAACGGGGGGCTTAACCTCCTGGTGTTTTCATATAATTCTTACAACTAGCAATAGTTTTGAAATAAATAATTTAAATGTCTTAAAATAAACTAAAATTTATAATATTAAAATTAATTTATAATATTAAAAAATTTATTCTGCAGTACTAAACAGCTTAGAGCTTCTTTTCCAAGTCTTTTCTTTACCACTTGAAACTTGATCGATTTGAGGGTAAGAAAAAAGTATTTTTTTTCCTTCAATCTCTTAAGATGCATTCCAGGTAATTGTTTTTATAGCGCATTAATGTGTAATGCAGTCCCTTGAAGTACTCTTTTATTGTCTGCCTGAATCGCGACATCTTGGTTAAAAACTACTTGGTTAGTGGCTTTATGACTTGCAATGGAGTGTTCGCAGACAGCGGTTAGTAATCTGATGATTCCGCCTAGTTGAGTTTAGTTAGACTATGCTGAAAAAAAAATCTATCTCATGGCTTGAGGTTAACTGTATTCGCAAACTTGATAAACAGTTGAGATAGTTACAGATTTGGATGAAAAGAAAGCTGGAGTTTTGATTTAATCTTTTCTTATGAGAATAAATTGTGAGATGCATACTAATTTTTCTCTGGTTTGTTTGGTTAAAATAAATCGCGAGCTAATCGAATGTTACGGTTCTATCAAATAAATCGATAGTTACGGATCTGGGTGAAAAGAAAGTTGATATATTGATTTAATCTTTTCTAATCAGAATAAGCTGTGAGATTTATATTAATTTTTTTTCTTCTGTTTTAGTTGGTTAGAATAAAGTGGGATGTAGGTATAATTTGTTTGCCTCCTACTGCATTAGCATTGTTTTTTTCTAAATTCGATTCTATTCCCTAGTCTGCTTTTTATAAATAAACAAATTTATTAAAAAGCAGAAAAACCAACCTTTGTTTATGACTCTAACCAATTTTTCAAGTAACGAAGTCCCGTAAAAGGTTTGTTTAACAGCAAATCAGCACCAAATGTATTTCTTTAATTCTGATAAAGCTATCAGGTTTAATGAGAAAGAAGATTTTATAAAGACTCTGCCCTTGTTTATTTATTAAAATTTTGCAAACTGTTCTGTAAGGGTGATCCAAAGGTTTATTCTTTGCGCCATTGTCAAAAAGGTGTATTGAATATTGGTCACAAATTAATATCTGAGCGAGGAAGAATGAAATTCTCTATTGTATTCCAACGAACAAAAACAAATAAAAGATGGGTGAAAAATATTAAAATCTGTTTAATCGCTACAGAAAACAGAGAGGATTAGAAAGCCACAGAAACACTTTCAAGGTTCTAGGAAACCAAACAGGTTTTAAAGTCTTCCATACCACCATCTTCACTAGTGATTAGTAAGGTTTGATAGCCTTTCTGTTTCTAACTTATTTAACTAATAATTTGTATAATTTTTGCTTTCATTTTATTGTGGATTCTAAAAATATGTATTAAGAAGAATCTGAAAGGACATCTGTCACAAATTTACAGCCTGTGTATAAGAAACATGTGTAAGAAATGGTATTTAACATGAATAATATGGTAAATATGTTATGGTAAACATGTATAAGGAATGGTCTTTACATGTATAAGAAATGGCTAGAGCTGGCTTGAAACCAAACATCTTAAATATTGTACAAGAAATTGTCTTTAGACTCTACAAGCAATTTTTCTAAATATTTTTCACGTTTTTTTATTTTTATAAAAATTTAGTATACACCATTGACATGTCTAAATACTTAAAATTTTAAGAAAAATATCCATCGATTACTCTTATAATTTATTATCTTTTTCCTTCACATCCTGCTTTTTTCATAACTAATAAGGGAAAGTATTTTCTCTAAAGGATAACATCACAAAGTTTATATTGAGTTTAAGGATTAAATCTCTTTTATTTTTCAATTTCTTTACATTGACAAATCCCCGAGCCCATAGTTTATTCAAAAAGGATTATATAACTCAATTATTGGATCACGAATTGTTCTAAAGTCACTAGTGAAGAATGTCACCCACGTATCGTACCAGGTTAAAATTTAATGCTGATGCACTTCCGTCCGAAAGTGTCTGAATAATGCCTTTTGCAGCTGGTGTCTTCCCAGAACAAAAGACTAAACCACTGTTGTTCAGACGTCTTATTTCACTGTCATGACTGTAAACGTAGATTACTGTAGTCGATCTTACAGCCCTCATGCTCTCCCTTTTACGCTTAATTACGCCCCACTTGGCTGTCAGTGTGGATTAGCCAAGAGAATGTTCTTTTGAAGGTTTATTTCTAACCCTAATTACACCCACTGTAACTTTTGGAAGTTTTTTTCCTTTTTTGAGATGAAAAAAATCTTTCTAGGATTATGTGGCTTTCTGTACAATGTAAATGAAGGAAGAAAAAAAAGCGTTTTTTTTGTTTGGTTGAAGAAAAAGACGTATTGATGTCGATGGATTGTTTGGGGAAGTGGAAAAACAGTAAAAGAATAAATTTAAAAAATAGAAAACGGTTGTAAAATGGAAAAATGTTTGGATTTTGAAATAAAAAAAATTAAAAAGATTTATAATAGATTTCGATTTCTGTGATGTTTTACGAAACAAATGTAAGATTGATTATAGTTATTGTTTTTTTTTGTACGGATACTCCTCTCAGGTAAGTTAGGATTTGCGATTCATTTTTGTAAAATTCATGATTTCCAAATTTGGTTTGCAATGGCGAAGGTTTAAAAGGAGATTTTGAGAAGCAAGTATTATTGTTATAGAAGAGGAAAAAAGGGTGAAGAAGGTTAATAATAAAAATTAAATTACAAAATAAGAAAATGTTTTTGTCCCGGTGTGAATTTTAAAAAGAAATTTAACCAATTTTGCTTCTTTTATATTTCATCAATAGCTAAGACTCTTCTGCTAAAGTAGAACTCATCAGATAAATTGTGATTTATTTTTGAAAATTAAGGCCACACGATAGATTATGATTTGCATTTCTATTATTGGTTGTTGAGGGAAAATATTTGCTAATGTCGAGAGATAATTTGACCTGTTATAAATATAGTGAAAAGGGAATTATTATTATTCTTTAAATAAATCAAAAAAAAAAACTTCAAGAATATTTGTGTAATGCAAATTATTGTAAAAATTATAAATTATTCTGACGAGATGTTCTCAAAATGTCTCTGAAAAATACGCTGCCATAGATTACTTTGACTCCAGAAATGTTCACGAAATGTTTTTTAAAAATACATTGCCATGCATTATTTTGACTCTAGAGATGTTCAAAAAATATCTCAGAAAAAATCATCATATATTAATTTTAATGTTCAAATTGTTTTTTTAAGAGATGTGTAAAGTTTTAAAATCACAAATGATCATATTTTTTTAAAAAATGGAAATATATTTCATTGTAAGATTTAGCACAAGCAGCTGAATCTTCATAAATTGTTTTCCTGAACACTAACTTTTTTTAAAAGCAATTACACTCTTTCACCACATTCTCGAGTAATATTATTTATTATTTTGTGGAAAGTTGTAGATCCAATGTTATTCCAATTGCATTGAAACATCACCCACAGATGAATAACATTTATACTAGGGAATTCATCTGTTGAGATTGTAATATTATTTTTCTGAAGCACTTGCTAAAATGATTAATTTAAAAATGTGTATAATTTGCAAAATAAAGCGCAGTGATTGAATATTTCCACTAAAGTTTTTTTTAAAAAATAAATTAAATGTAAAAAATATTTTTATGCTTTTTTGTAATCAATGTTTGACACAGAAAGGAATACTTCACTATAGAAATATTACGGAGATGAATATTAGCAACTTAACAAGCTGCAGCTATGTGTACATATTACAGTAAAGTACCTTAATTTGCATTTTTAATGAAATGTTAATATATTGAAAATATTGAAATTGTTTTGAAATTAATGAATGAATCAGTGTATATGTTCAGTGTATATATTACGTTGTTCAGTGTATATATTACGGTAAAGTACCTTAATTTGCCTTTTTAATGAAGTGTTAATATATTGTAAGTAATGAAATTGTTACGAAAATAATGAATGGTACTGTTAATGGAAGAAATGTTATGATGTAGGATTCCTTTTTAGAAAAGCATCTTTCGTTAGGAAAAATGTTAGGAATAAAAGGGAAAAATAGTTACCTGCAATAGCAATGAAAGATTTTTTAACATTAAAAGTGAGGAAGATATCTGAAATACATAATTGCTGGGACGTACCATAGGTACTGAGCTGGGAAGTACTGACCAAAGTACCATACATCATTCAAGAATAAAAAAAAAATCTCAAATTTTGGGTATTAAAAGGATTATTTTGGTACTGAATTTAGTATTTTTTTTGACAGGTGAATGAATAGGACATCTTTCATTGAGAAAAAGTGCTTTGTATACTGTGTTCTCTGTTGTATACTATATTATTTGATGTTACTATATGATTTCAAATCTTTTTTCAGTTAAAATCTTTAATTGTATCTTTCTTTCTTTAAAAAAAAATTAAAACGAGAATTTGAGAAAAGAGTCAACAGAAGTCAGTGGTAGACGGATCAGGAGTTAGAGTCCCTTTGCCGTCAGGCTAACCGTGGGAGGTTCTCGTGCTCTTCCTCTCCATGTAACACAAATGCGGGTCATCAAAAAGTCTTCCACGAAGGCAAATTTCTCCCAATACTTGATTCATGAGTTCCCTTGTCTTCTGGATTGGGTTCAAAATTGCAAGTCTACGAAGCTGAGCATTAGTAGTCATAAACCTGGGGTCGTCTGTTCAACGACGGTTTTATATTGTATAATATGATACAGAAAATAATCTAATTTTAACGCATTTTTTATTTTATTTTATTTTACTTTGTTTCGAAAAGTTTGTTTTCTCAATTTCTTTTCTTTCATTTTAAAATCATTAACATTTACATTATATATAAATATTTTGTTTTTTTGGGGCAAAGACCTATAATAAAGAGTAATTTTTATCTCAGGATAATTATTATTTAATTTGACATGTCTCTCACAAAGAAATGCTTCCTGAAGAGAACTTTTATGTTTATTCCATCAAGGTTTTATTCTATTTGTAATTCTAATTGTATTTGTTATATAGTTTATTGTATTTGTAATATAGAGAGTATTGTACTAGCACTAGATTTTATATATATTAAAAATTTTATTCTTCATAAACATAAAATATATATCCTAAATTTATTAATAAATTGGTTGAATTGATTTTACTGAACAACTGATCAATTGTATTAACTGAATCAGAATCGAAAATCCAAAAAAAAAAAAAGAAAAGAAAAAGACTCAAAACTGGATGTAATTTTTTTTTAAAACTTATCACACTCAACAAAATAATTCCCAAGCTTTAGGACCGAAATCGATTAGATAATCCAGGGCAACTATCAGCAAACCCCAAACCACACTAATAACAATTTTAAGGAACAAACTATTGTTCTTCTACTTAGAACCATTGAAAACGAATCCTCTAAATCTAAGCCGTTACAGCTGACTAGCTTAACGACCCCCTTTCACCCCCTAAGATCTTTGTCACTCCTTTTATAATCCGGCAATTCTCTAATGGTCTAGTGTAAAGTTAGGCAATGGCTTATGCCAGGAAGGAATGGGAACCGAAGTCTCGAAAGTATTTATCGTAGATATTTGAGGATAATGCTTGCAATCTCTTGAATATTCATACCAGAGTTCGGATATGCATTTTAAATGGTTTTGATTTCCCTTCTCCTTCCAGTGATATATGTGATTCAGGTCTTAAAGTTCCTTAAGATGGATGAGAGTGCTAGACAATAAAATGGATTGGGTTATCTTGGGTTTAGAACTTCTTAACCTTGGAGTTAATTTATCATTTCGACTGGCAATTTGTTAGATTTTAGAAAACTGTGGAAGGAATTGAAGTGGAGTTAAATTTTATGTTGGAGATTATGCACACCTAAATTAAATTAAGACAATTAAATTAGTACATTTTTGAAGAAGCCTGAATTACAAATTATTCAGATTTTATGAGTGTGGTATAAATATGAATAATGCGTATCTACAATTTTAATGCTTTCTCAAATGTTGGAGATTCATAATTTTATTAGTATTATTAGTATAACGAAAACAATTAAAGCAGTAGACTCTTGAAGAATTCAGAATTTCAATTATTTAGACTTTATGAGTGTGGTATAGAGATGAATAATGAATATTTACATTTTTAATACTCTCTCAAATGTTGGAGATTTATCACTAGTATTAATAGTATAAAATAGCATTTAAATTGGCGGATTCTTGAGGAAGTCTGAATATCACATTATTCTGATTTTACGAGTGTGGTATAAATATGAATAATGAGTCAGTAATTTTGCCCAAAGAGTTGTAGTTTTATCAGGACTGGTAACATTTTAGATAACGCAGAAATTTTCAGTTTGATGATTGCTATTTTAGTTAGCCAACGCTTGTTAACTTTTTTTTTGTCGAGAAATTGCTTTCCGTTCTATGTAAGCTATAAGCTAACAGCTAACAGATCTTACAACGATAAATAAGATATTTGTTAACATACAAATGTCTGTAAAAGGCTGAACTAAATCAGTAACTTAAATGTTACGCACCTAGGCTGTTCAAACATTCTAAAAATCAGGCGAGGAGTTAGTGGGTTCGAATTATACCACAAATCTGGATGCGTTTGTTTATCAATATTTATTTATTGTTACACAAATATTTGAAGGCTTGTATGCTCCGTACGAAGCTTAGCTTATAAGCCCTTGTCAAGTCGAAGAAAAGATGACACAAGACAGGGAAGGGCATTACGAAGATCCAGGGATACGGAAGGATTAGAACACTCTACTCGCATGCTACAATAGATGCAACTTTGTTATGTCCTTCTCCAACTTATGCTATCTGTTATTCAACTTGACAATGACTTAAAATAAATCATACTTTTGAATGAGCACACGTGTGTCTTCATATGTATAGGAGCAATTAATAAATACTTGGAATATTAATGTACTTTTTTTTACTTATTCATTTGTAAGAGGCTGAGGCTGCTTGGCAATTTAGCGAACCTGGGTGAAACATTAAGGCATTTTATAATGATCAATAAAAATCAAGTTCTGCTTAACAAAACATATAATTAAGCATTGAATTTTTCTTATTTCAATGAGATTTTTAAAAAAAATGTTTTCTCTTTTAACGATTTGAAAAATTGTGTAAATAATACTTGATATTATTTAACAATTATACTACTTAAATACTTAATACCACTTGCAACAAAAAAGGTTAATACTATTTAATTGTTGCAAACTAATTACTGAACAAATAAAGTCTGTAATTATTTTTTTATGGAACTAAAATTATTAATGAATTGAAACTAATTGCAACTAAAAACATCAAAATTATATCCAAGATTTAGCAAATGTGAATGAAAACTTTCAATTAAATTGCTAATTATTCTAAAATTTTTTTGACCCTGGGCGGCTGCTCAGCTCACCCACCCTTGACCACGGCCCTGGTGAGGGTCCTTCCTGGCCGACCAGTATCGTCTTTCCACCAAATGCTATTTGAAATGGATGATAGTAACCGTTAGAGGTTTTCGTGTTTCTCTCTCCATGTAATGGAAATACAGATTAGTTCCATCAAGAAGTAGTCCACGAAGGCTAGTTTGTCCCAATGCTTGATCCATGTGTTCCCGTGTGTTGTGTTGGATTAAAAATTATAAGTCAAAGGAGTTAAACTTTGGTAGTCATAAAATCAGAATTGGCTATCCAACACCGGTTATAAAATAAAATAAAATAATAATAGTTTATATAGCGTATAATCTGTATTGAATAAACGATGTTAACTTAAAGTAATTTAAATTACGGACTATGTTATTGTTTTTTTAAAGTATATAAGTCTTTAGTTTTATTTAACTCATTTGCGTCTTATTTACTTAAATCTTAATGTGGATTACTCAAGTACTTTTAATATTTCAAATGTTTTCATTTTTTTAAAATTTTCTTTCAACTATTGAATGTTAGCAATCTTTTAATGGAGTAAAATATTACCGTTGACACCAGTAAGAAGCAAATTCAGATCTTTTTCAGAGGGAGATTCATAACTGGAGATTATTTTTATATTTTAAAATATTGTGAAGAAAAATATTTATTTTCGTGTTTATTTCCCAAAATTTTAAAAAAATTACGTAAAAAATTGCCTGACAACTAACAAGAAGCTTATAATATTGATATATTTTTATTAACTTGCGACACTCTTTAAAAAAATAATCATTTTATAGAAAATAAGTTACATTGGAGGCATTACATATATTATATATAAAAAGGTGATTTATATAAATGGATTATTTTTAGATTTTAAAAGATTGCAAAGATAAGTATTTATTTTAGATTTTTTTCTTCATTGTTTCAGAAAAGTAGTGTAAGAATTTGCTAGGCTAATTCAAGACCTGCAAATCTCTTTACTAACAAGAAGCTTATGATATTGATATCTTTTCATCGACTTGCGTCACTCTTTCTAAAAATAATCATCTTATAGAAAATGATGTCGCCAACGATCGTTGTCAATAAACGCCAATTATATGAGTCCAGGAACTCAGGTTATTGGATGGCGAAAAATATTTCGTACATCCTTAATGTTCTCTTTCCATCCTGCTGATTAGCATTTTTGTCGCCTAGACTGGATTAGGTTCGTAAGGAAAAGTCCCATAATTCTATGCTTTCCCCCAAATAATTTCAGCGAGTTACTGTTCCTTTTACACTAAATCCAAGGAAAAGACGCTTTAACAAGGGGGATTAAATCCAACACATTCTGACCCTACTTAATTACGTAGTTGTCATTTCTAGTAGCCTAGGTAGTTGTGATGAAGGGGGGATTGAAGAGCCCAGGCGAACCTGATGGTTTAGGGGGTGTTGTCTAGGTAGCAGAATTTGAACGCTCCAGGGATTGTAGGAGAGTATAGATGTGTAGAATGCATTTAATCAGGGCATAGGATTTTAGTTTCGAAAAAGTTTGTTCTAAATTAAAAAAAAGGAAAAAGGAATACAGTTAATGAAGTCTGAAATCGCTTAAAAAATATCATTATTTTTTAAGATTTTTTCTTGCTTTAGTAATGAGTAAGCATTTAATGACATTCAAGAGTTTTTAGAAGATTTTTCAAATTATATTGTTTTTTTTTATTCTTAAAATGATTATTAGTAATTTAGCAATTATTTCTTCGTTGTAAAAATTTATGTTATGTTATTAAAGGGGTTATCTTATATTAATTTACATTAAACTAAAAGCTATAAATGAAAAAAGAAAGTGGCTTTTTGTACAAGTTAGAAGCTTAGTTTCGTAGTTTTGCGAAGACTTTGCTTAGTGTTAAAAACTTTAAATATTTAAAAAAAAATTATTTGATTATCATCTTAATCAAAACAAAAGATGAATACATACATACATGCACACATACATCCTCACACACACATACATATTCAGGCTGTGGCAATCATTATTGTTCTACTTTTCTGAGAAATGCCGATTGGTATAAATTAAATGAAAAAAAAAACTTTTTTCTTTCACAGGAGTCTGATGCAAACCCATGAATACACAAAAAAAAAATGTTGCTGGAAATAGTGCGTTACCTAAAACCGTTTTCTAAAGTTTTTATTCATCGGTTTTTAACACATAATTTATATTTTGCATATTTTTCATACTTTTTTTTTCAATATTTTGTGTTAATTTCGGTCAAAATAAGTAAAAGATAATATATTAAGCATTTTAATAATTTATGGTTATAAAAAACAGCATAAAGAACCGGTGTCTTTTTTCTGCGTTAAAGGTAAAATCTACTTATCACGGCTCACTTTTTATCAAAAATTTGTATTTATTTCGATCTGAGAGAAACAGTTATCCATCATTGAAATTTCTTAGTGAATCATCATTGAACGCTTATTCATCATTGGAATTTCCTAATTTACAAAATCAATTATTAATAAATGTTTGAATATGAATGAAATATTTTTTTCCAATTACTTTTTAGAATTTTATATTTTAGTACAAATATAATTCGAAAAATCAAACATATTTATTTATGTAACTATCAGATTATTTTTTATAATTAATTTTAATAATAATTAATTAATTATAATTAAAAAACACCAAAATATATTTTTGCTTGTAATTGCAGATATAAGAGACCAGTGTCTCAATGAACTAATATCTAAGCTATTAATTAAAATTGGTTCGTACAAAAATCAACAATATCCAAAACACTTCCAATACTCTTAAAAATTTAAAATTAAAAATAAAATCAATTTTCCACGTAACAAATAAACGTTCTTTGATTTAATTTTGATGTCATGTCTAGAGTAAGGAAACCAATTAAGTTTATCTTTTAAGCACTTTGCTAAAAGCAAAAATAATTTTTATAATTAACATAGCTCATAGACTTTTAGAGTAATTTTATCTTCATGAAGATCAATTAAAACCATTAAAATATTTAAAATATTTCATATTCTTTTCCAAGTGCATTATATTTATTTTCTTCATTACACTGATTCATTTAACTACATTTGTAATGGCGAAGAAAGCATGAAACTCGAGAATTTAATCAAATCAAATTTGCAAGACTATAAAATGAAACTCAATGTCATAAAAAAGTAATTATTTTACAGATTGCTTATTTATTTGATTACAAAGGCTTAAGCATGCAAAATCAAATTCTTCTCTGAAATAATTATATTTACTTTCCCTTAGGCCATTCAGCGCGTTCCCTTCTCAAAGAGTTACCAATAATATAGAATTATTTCAATTAAAAAACTCATTTCTAAGGATCGAATTACTCAAGTTAAATTTTTAGGAATTATATTTCACGATGTATCTTGTGTATATGAAATTGCTCAGAAACAGGATAAAAATAAAATTATTTTTCAAATTAATAGCAATCTAAAATCTTTTAAAACTGAGCCATCAAACGAATTGCCGCGGGAAAATGCTACGATTGCTTAAAATGGTAATTATTATAAATTTAAATAAGATATTCTGCTTAAAATTTTAATTTACGAGTTCTTTATTTGGATTCGAAGGATTGTTTTAAGAAATTTTATATAAATATTTGTACTTTTTAAAACATAATAAAACTTTCTGAGTTTAATAATTTATTGATACTTTTAAAGAGTTTAATATTTAGGTATAAAAAAATTATGTTCTTAAAGCTCGTTGTTATTTTCGTATATTTTCAGACATTTTATAATATTTACTTCAACATTTCTTTTTATTAATTAATATTATTATTTACGGCGAATCTTTTAGATTTGAAGTTTATTTCGTTATAAAATTAAACTATGTAAATAATCTATGTTTAAGCTTAAAAGTATTTTTTAGAAACTATGTTAAAATCTAAAATTAGTTGATTTACTCTTTTTGAATTCTCAATTATTATTATTTTTAATCGTTAGAAAACATAAACACCTTTATTGACAATTAAAACAAATATAATTGTCAGAAAATTAAATTAAGTTAATTTTATTAAATCATTACTTTAATAAAATATTCATTGAAGTATTTTTGAGTTACTTTTCTTTAAAAAGAGTTTAAAATATGGCTACAATTGGTCATTTTAAAGTTTTAATGACATTTCAAAAATTTAATGACAAAGGCATTAGGTAAATAAATAAGTAATCACTTCTCTTCGCAATTCAGAATAAATGTTAAACTTTTCAAAGCTTTGAGCGTTTTTCTTATTGGCGTTTTCAAAACAAATACTCTATATACTTTTCTTTAGGAGGAGTAAAGATTCTTTTAAAATATGCAATGAAATGGAAAAATTTATGAAAAAGATGAATGATTGTTTTTCAAAAATTTCTTCAAGAACTCTACCTTTATTTGTGTTATTATAAATTATTCTATGTAATAATCCCTCGCGAAACCAAAGGACAAAATTTGGATTAGTTCTCTTGTTTCGTATTTATCTTTATTTAAATGCCCTTTCTAAATTTTGATTAGTATGCTTTATTAACGAAATAATGCTTTCGTTTAAAATATGCAAAAAATAAATGCGTTTTCACAAAAGAAAAATAGGGATTGTTTTTCAAACCTTTTGTCCAGAATTTTATCCGTTTAAGGCAAAACAACTTGATTAAAGTACAAAAAGTGACATACATTTTCTGTTGAAATTAAATGCTAGTTGTTTATGACTCGATATTATTCTGGTGTTTTAAGTTTTTATTGGATTTAGAATAAATACAAAATAAATAAATTATAAATGTTGAATAAATATCTGCAATGCATAGAAAAACATATAAAATTTAAAGTGCACCATAAGTTCATTTAATATTACATTATGCATAACATTCAATTTTAGATAAAAAAAATAATTTTCTACTAAAATTCCAAAATTATATTTTTGAGATTTTACAATTTTATGCTAAAACTAAATTTATTGAAGTATAATATTATCGCTTAGTCGCATAGTCGCTTTGATGAATGTCCCAAATATTTATTACATCCGATCTGATATTAATTTATTTGTGGATATAATTACATTTATTTGATATTTTAATACTTGCTGACGATAGATTAGACGAAACATTAGTGTTTGGAGTATCGGGCAAATATATACCGGGCAGTGGCCCTTGACCTTAAAAATACATCATAAAGGGTATACCAGGCAAATGTATACCGAGCATTTTAAGGTCGAGGGCCACTGCCGGTATACCCTGCTTTAAGGTTTTTTTAAGGTCAAGGGCCACTGCCCGGTATACCCTGCTCTGAGGTTTTTTTAAGGTCAAGGGCCACTGCCCGGTATACATTTGCCCTGTATATACTACACTGATGTTTTTTTAAGGTCATGGGCCACTGCCCGGTATACATTTGCCCGGTATACCCTACACTGATATTTTTTTAAGGTTAAGTATCATTGTCCAGTATATATTTGCCCGATACTCCAAACACTGATGTTTCTTCTAATCTATCGTCAGTAAGTATTAAAATATCGAATAAATGTAATTATATCCACGAATAAATTAATATCAAATCGGATGTAATAAATATTTCGGACATTCACCAAAGCGACTATGTGATTGTCAACATTCACCGGTGAAAGTCAACAACCACCGATTTCGGTCATTCACAGTAACATGCACATCATTTACATAATAACCTCATCAGGACGTTTATTTCATACTTTGCCTAAATAACATCTGGCATTATATATAATGCCTAGGCAATGTGAGAAATATAAATCATTGCATACTTTGCCGGCTAGTTTTAGGCATTATATATAACGCCGGATTTCATACTTTGCTGGTGACATATACAAACTTTACCTAATTTTAAGGAAGGAAATATTAAATGGAAAAAGGTAAAGTTTATTTAAATTTAATAATCCCTCTATTATAAGAGTCAAGAATCCGAATATGTCAAGAAAAATCTACGTTTGTTCAGAGAAATTACGTTATTGGGTCTGATTTCGGTATTTAAAAATTGTCTTTATAAATTAATTATTATATTTACGTTAATGCCCTTGAACGATTAAGAATGAATTCATGTAAGAGAAAATCCGATCATTAGATCAAACGTTATTCAGAATGTTTACTTTTTTCCCCACTATACATTACGATACGTGGAGGTTGCTTTATGCTCATTAAATGGGCATGTAATTCCCATGACATATTACAATAGTAATTAGCCAATAGTAAGATTTAGTAATAGTAATAACCTGAAAATTAATATAGTTAATAGTAATAACCTGAAAATTAATATACACACCTTCTATAAGCCCATTTTAACTTGTAAACATGAATTTAAAGTAAAATTTACATGATTTTTATTTCACGTATTCTAAATTTCGAAATAAAGCTCGAAATTACTAATCAGAAATATAATCCTAAATGTTTTAAATTTAAAAATCTCTTCTGTGTTTCTAGTGGTTAAATTTTTTAATAGAACTTGTGATATCATTATTCCTTTGGGTGAGAAAAAAGATTTTCGACGACATTTATATATTCGATAAAATTTTAAAGTTTAATTTGAGATATTTTTTTAATAAAAATGTAAATTAGAAAAATGTCTCATTGCTTTCATTCAAACTATCTAGAAAACATACTATTTTCAATTTATTTTCCATGATCATTTGTTCCCAAAACATTATTTTTTCAGCAAAATATCAGTGTTAATCTTTTAAAACATCATTAACTCCTTGTCTTTCTGAGATAGAATCCGAAAATTTCATTTTATTAATGTTTTCAAGGGGTGAAGAAAGATTTTATTTTTGATACTTCCACCGACCTATGGTGTCAGTTAATGCAAAAAGAGATAAATCGAGTGCTTTTTTCAGTACTTTATTTTTTAAGAGCTTTTTCTTTAGCGTGTTTTGTTTTTATTATTTTTTGTTTTCATCTACCCCGATTTCGCTTTAAAGCACGCGTGATATAAATTTAGCAATTTAGTTTCTCTAAAACTTATTGGATAAAAAAAATGGTCGAAGGAAAAGATTTAGTTTTGATTTTGGGAAGTTTGCGCACGTCACTGAAGATATATTTTTGTTTTGGTATTCTCGTTTTCTTTTTGTTTAGTTGTTTTTTGTTTATCGGAGATTGAATCGTTTCTAGATAATATCTTCAATTCTAGACAGTGGATGTTTATATTTTCGATCTCAGATAATGTTGGTGTTTGGCTATATGGCTTTCATATTTTAATTTTGTTTACACAATGTGTTAGCTATAAGTAATTTAGCATGCAATTTATGTTTATATTACAGTTAATTCATTTTTAGTATTGTAATCAAATCTTGATTAAAACTTAAATTAGTCAAAATTTTAAGTAATGTATATATGTTTGCTCATAAAAAAATTCTGGTAAAATTACCGTACAGTATGGTAATGACGTTTCTGGTAAAAAAAATAATATTCTGATTAATATAACATTAATATACCTGTAAAAAATATACACAGTAAAAATACAAAACTGAAACGTGAATGCAACCGAATAAGTAGTTTTTATGCCATACTCCAAGGCAGCAGTTCCCAAATGGTGTTTTGCGGAACTCTAGGGTTCCGTGGATGAGTCACAGAGGTACCGAGCGTTAGGAATTTTTTTACCCGTTATGATTTTCGAAACCTGTAGTTATAATAATCCATTTCTTATTTAATATTTCCGTTATTTTTAAGAAATAGTTTAACTGAAATGCCTGCAGAAAGAAATTGAAGAAATTTCAAAATAATGTTTTTTCTATTAACAATGAAATGAGCATTTGTGAAAAATTGTAGTATTATTTTGCATTGAATAAAAATAACCCAATTCAGCAATAAAGAAGCATGTTTCTCTGACCATTGATAACATTTCTTTCTTCCTATTTCCTTTTTATTTTAATAGAAAGCATATTTCAGCAAAATTTAAATTAAGAATTATACAATATTCCTGACCTGGAAAGTAAGCTGTCTGACATAAAACTAAGTTTTAAGTCTAATATTGTTAAAACGATATGATTAAAAAATGTCCTTTTTCACTTATTTATCAAATAGTTTAAAAAAAATTGGACTATTATATATTTTCAAATAATAAATAGTAATTTTAATCAAAATATTAATTTCATTAAATGATATATTCATTATTGATAATGTAATTTATTCAGTTAATCTCAGGGTTTCACCAAAATATGGTCGTTTCCCTTATTACGACCTGCTCAGAAGCACACGAAGAAACAGCTCTTAATAAGGAAGCTCCCCTAGAAGCGTGTGACGACATTTCGGGTCAGGGGTTTCTATGTAATTTTAATTTTGATTACGTGCCTTAACTTCTCTAAAAGCTTGTCGCAATATTTAAGTGACCCTCTGTTATAGGTAACGTTTTTAAGATTGTACATTTTCTCAAAAATTAGGTTAAAAATGTCATTCAGAAAACTGTTGATTGGAGAGAGAAATCGATTGGACATTTGAAATCAGCGATACAAATGTATCTAGGACCTGTTAAAAGATCTCATGCAACAGAAAAAAATATTTTCCCGTGTTATTTCTCATCGTATATTTAGAACTAAATCTAATATTACTAATATGCGCTATCAAAACCTTTTTTTACAAAAAATGTAAAATTCAGTTACTAAAATATATAAAAAAATAATGTTTTTTTGTGAAGTTAATATTCAAGGAAACAATCCTTCAAATATAATTAATTTTAAAGGCACGTTAAGTTAGCTATTTTTATGAGCATGGGCTTGAAGTGTGAAAAAAGTTTGTGGAGCAAATTCTGAGATACAATAAATTGAACAAAAATATTTTTTTCTTAAAAATGCAATGCATTTTTTCAATAACATAATAAATTAAAATTATTATTTTACTACATATCTACTGAAGGTAAAATGCCCGGAGACGCATTGCAAATATGCCAGGTAAAAGAAATTACGTGTAGATATCAAATTAATGTGTAAGGAAATGTATTAGAAACAGTAAGATCAGTTAATATAATTTAAACTTAAATTCATTTATATATTTTCCTTATTAATTCCTAATTAAATTTTTGATTTTATTATAAGTAAGAAATTAAATTTTTAATTGAAACTATATTTTAAATAAAACAATGCAGAAAATCTTTAATACCACCAATATGCCTCTTTGCCAATACCTGAAAACTAAATTTAACATGCATCATAAGTAATTCTCAACTCAGTTTTACTATTATTTAAAATTAAATAATAAACCATAAAATAATTTTGTTATCAAATTGTTTCCCTTCTTGCCTTTAGATATTCGAAATACCAGTTATTGCTCGTAAAGTATTGTTAATTATTTTTGTTTATAATTTAACTATTATTTAAAATAAATTCCTGTTTCACTAAATTGTCTTACAATTTATTCTCAAGGAAAATTATTTGATCTGAAATATTTTAAAATAGAGTTAGTTTCCAATCTTTGAGCAATAATTGTGAAACACAATGAAAAATATTAGGTAATATAGTTGTTTAATTGCACAGCCATTAACTATAGCCTTTTGCTGCAATGTTGCGGTGAGTATGGTCGATTAAAATAAATGGCCAATTAACGACATTCTGTTGAATTTCCGAATTCCTATTTATGCAAATGCACCGTGAGGAATATTGATGATGCATTAAATTTATTCATTCACTAATTTGGATAGTTTGCCTATAATTGCTGTTAGATTGAATAAAGGGCTTTGTAATATTTTCCTTTTTTATTAAATTTGACACTTAAAGCTAATAATAAAGAAATAATTAGCTTCCCAATATATATTTCATTTCACATTTTAATATACTTGTAATTATTAGAGATGTAAAAAGGGAGTAAAGGAATAAAAATTGAAAAAGAAATAAGAAAAGGGAGTAAAAATTAAAAAAATAATAATTAAAAGGAATAACATTTAAAAATAACTAAGATCTGTATTTACATTGTTTTCAGCCGGTAAGCCTATTTAAAGATTAAAGCTGATATACCAAATGTTTGTTTACTGCTTATCTGCCAAATTGTTGTTATGAAAATAATTATGGTGTATTGTAGAAAAAAAATTATCGTAAAATTATTGTCAAAGTGAAAATGCAAGCATTCCCGCAACAGTCCATTATGAGCAAAGGGGTCATGGAGGTAAAAGCTCTAAAATTTTTGTGACCAACCTCATGATTGTGGCAATGTGGTCAGCATTACCCACAGCCCTTACTTTGCAGACAAATTGGTGTCTGCGTGAGCTTCAAGCAGCCATCTAACATCGCAGGGGATACAACAATCGGTCCTTCAAATTTACAGGCCAGTAAAGACATTTCTCGTAAAAAAAAAACCCACATAATTTTGTCTCAAAACCAAACACCTCAAAAACCAAAATATACTGTATTTAAATCAACCACTTTGCAATTGTTAACACTTTACAGGTAATTATGCTTTTCAATATCATATTTCTTATTAGTACTCATTTAGTAAAAAATGCTATACTGAAACGCAAATTTAATTAAATAAATAGCTTTTATACCTTGCTCTAAGAAGAAATTACTAAATTTTAATGCATTAACCAAATTTTATCACGTAATTTAAAACCATATTTTATAAAATATGGTTTATAAGTATATGATTTATAAGTAAATAGGGTTTGTGAGCGCTTTAGTAATGATTTTACTCAAATCATTACTTAAGCACTTTGATAAAAATTACAGAGCTTTTTGGTATTCCCGTAGAACCAAGAATATGGTAAATTTTGTTATATTCTGGTCATTTTGATCATAATTTTTTATCAGTGATATAATAAATATTTCACAGTGAAAATAATTATAAAAGTTCGAAAAATAATAAGTATGCTGTTGCTTTTTACTGTAAAAAAAAGTTCAGTTTGAACTCATTCTAAGATTAGTTCTCATACTCTAAAGTTAAAACTTGTTTTGGGCAAAAAATGTAACTTTACGATCAATGATTTTATAATCAATGATTTAGCAGTTTTTTGAGGTTAGAAAAGGTAAATTTATGTATTGATAAAAAAATATTTTCCATTTATATAAATTAAATAAAAAGTTTACTATTTAAAATTATTTAGACATTTTTAAGACTTTCTGAAATCCTATTTTTAAAGTAAAGTTTGTACTAATTGAAATTCACAAAATATATGCAATGCATGACTGTAAAACATATAAAGTATAACCGACGTATAACCGAATAACCGAAATTCTTTTTCATTCTTTTGTGTTAGATCATATGTTGGTTTCCAAGATAATAATCATGTATTGCACAAATTTAACTTTCAGTTTCGAATCAAATTACTTAATTTTAAGAAAGTTTTACTTCATAAAAGAAATTAATTTAGAACTTCTACCATTTAAAAAGAGTTAATTAGCTTTTAGCACAAAATACAGAGTTTTTTTTGAAAGAAATATGTATTTTAATTTCTGCACAGAAAAAAAAGCATGGTCAAAACTACCAGAATATAAAAAAAATTTACCATATCTCTATCTCTATGGGAATACCAAGACTCTAGGTAATTTTTACAAAGCCACTTTAGTAATGATATTGGTAAAATTAACTATAAAATATGATCTTATAATCTGTGATCAAATTTTGTAAATAGGATGAAATTTGATAACTTTATCATGGTATTTTAGAGAATGACATAAAAACCATTTATTCGCTTAAATTTACGTTTTATTTTTGTACTTTTTCTAAATGTGAAGTATTAAAAATATAATTTTGAAAACCGAAATTTCCGGTAAGTCATTAGCATATAAATGGAAATAATATCTAATGAATGGTTCTAATAGCGTAAATTTTGGTTTTGAAAATCATAATTATGGCATTTTTTTTACCAGAAATAACTATAACTGGCATTTTTTTTACCGGAGATAACTATAAAGTACGCTAAATTTACCAGATACTTTTTCTCAGTGTGAAACTTTAAGTAACTGTGACTCTAGAATTCAAACTCAATTATTGCGTAACTATGAAATTTTTTTTTCATAAGCAACAAAAATCGCATTAGTATTTTATAAAAAACTGATTCTCCACTTAATAAAAAATAATTTTGAAAATACCAGAAAATATAATTTCCTGCTTAGATACTGATCCAGTATAAACAATTCAACAATATCGAATATTACATTTTTGTTATGTAACTCTCTTAATCAGCAAACGGAAGATAGAACTTTCTCGAAAAAGCTTGGCATGTACGAAGGTTTCATTTCCGGCTGGTCACTTTTCCATCTTTCTCGAAACGTAGGACAGCAAAAAAAATGTTTGGTCAGACAATTGCAACTTATCCTTTGCTACTTTTTTTTTGTTCCTCGAGTCCTTAAACTAGGCGTAATCCTAAACCAACTTTTTTTTCTCCTGAATTTCGTGAGTACGGGAAAACCGGAGAAAAAGAAATCACAAACACTTCTTTAAGAGGGCGTACTAGAGTAGAGATTGGTTCTATCCTAGAAGAAAATTCAAACGAAAATGCGGAATGAGAAGAAACTGATACGGGGCTATGTTTTGGACTATTTCAGAGACAGAAAGAGAACCCCTTTTTCCTGAGATAGAAAAAAAAAGAGGACGTGTAATAAGAGGAAAGATATATTCTTAGGGATTTTTTTCCCTTTTTATCCCTTCTCCGATAGCTGGCGGCCAAAACTTTCTATGAAAAGAGAAATAGAAGAAACAAAATATATAAAAAAGACATCAAATAGGAACTCCTTTTTTTTTCTTCCTTTTCCTTTTTTTACGTATTGTATTTAGCTGTTAGTTTTTAACCGTGCCTAAGCCAACATTGGCGACTATCATTTGTGAGGGGGAAATTCTATATGTACTGTAATTACGTTAGATTCGGTGTTGGCTTACTTTTTCAGATCTTGTATTAATATTGACTCACGGGTTTCAACAAGTTCTAACTGTGATTTTATTTGAATATAGAGTAACTTAGGTAATAAATTGTGTTATAAAAATAAGGATAATTAAACATTTATGAAAGCAACATATGTAATGTTTTGTTGTAAGAAGGTTGGAACTAAAGTTGAATTGAGAGAGATTTGTAAAAAAAATATACTCTTTTAGATGCGAAAGATTCATATAAAATTGAAAAATGTCTTTTAAATAACGCTGTATTTTATTTAAGGTATGTCTAGATGTGTCCACTTTTAAACAATGTTTAATTTTATCAAACATCGTTTCATTTCATTGTCATATTCCCGATTTTTACTCTTTTTTGCAATTAATTATTATTTAAGTATTACATATATTTAAATTAATAACAAGATTGTTGACTTACATTAACTTCTTCGTTTCTTGCTAACCACTACTTTTCTCGTGTTCTGTAATGGCATTTTATTTTTTAAGCATATTAAAAAAGAAAAAATCAAGAAATATGATGAAAATGTGCTACATACGAGATATTCTGTAAGTTTCACGACATACAATGTTTTCCTATGATTTTAAAGAAAGTTACTTTCATACTTTGTAAAGAGAGAGGTAATGCATTTCGAAAGATCTTTAAAGCATATTTTTGCTTAAGTGTTCCCCAAGTAGAGTTTTAACAAACTTCTGGAACCAGAGAAATGTTTTTAATGACACTTACCGTAACTATTAATCTTTATTAAACAGAATTAAATGTTTTCTCTTTTGTAAAAACACAGTAGATAGAAGTTTTGAAACTCATGTGTATAAAGTTAAGCGCAAATGATAAAATTGTGTATCACACTTAAGAGAAAGATTACCATTTCCTACAAAATGTCGAACGCATATACACAGTAAAAAATTCCGGATAAAATTCCGGTATAAAGTAAGATCCATTTCACCGTAAAATCCATTTCATCGGGAAATCCCTTTTACCGTGATATACCTTTTCCCGTAAAATTAGCGTTTACAGTAAATTATACAGTAATTTTTACAGTAAATTATACAGTAATTTTTACAGTAAATTATACAGTAATTATACAGTAATATTTATATAATTATTCAGCGATGATTTAGTGATTTATGGTAATTATTACTGTGAAAATTACGGTATAAATTTTTTTTTGTTTCGCAACATGTTCGTTTCAAAATGCATTTTTTACGGTAGTGCTACTCAGGGTATTGTACTGGTATCTACTGGTACTCAGGGTACTTCTATTTTATGGTAGTACTACTGCGGTACCTGAACTTAGAGCGTCGGTATTTTTTGCTGTAATTTGATCTGGGATTTTTAATAAAATCATTTGAATCATTTTTAATGAAAAGTGTGAATCATTTTTAATAAAAACTACAACTCGTTTAAATGTTCTGGAAACAGTTTTTTTACACAGATAGAAATTTGAAAAGATTTCAGTATGTCAGACTCTGCTCTTATTTGTCAACTAAACATTATGGAACCTAAGATTTGTGATTAACTTCTAAGTAAAAGAATGGACAAAAGACAATTCATTTATTAGGTTGGGGCCAGAAAGTAATGTTGTTTCGGTGCATATGATATTTGTAATCAAGATTTTATTTTTAATGAATAAGGTATTCTTCATTCCTCCTCGTTAGCAATAACCTTCCAATGCCGGACCGAAAATGAATCGAGATGGATCGAAAAAAAATAATTGGTTTTTTAAAACAACGAATATTTAGTGAGCTAATTACTTTCCGGTCCCCCTAATATTATATCCAGAACTAACTATGCAGATCTAATTATTTGAAGGAAAAATTTCGTTTCGGTTAGTGATAAATTTCTTTAGAATTATTCTGGGATTTTTCATATCTTATAAATAATATCAAAATTATCCTTTTGATTGGTATTAAATTTTCCTGAAACTTTAGTAATTATTTTTGCTGTATTTTTAAACATAAAATGTTTTACAAACGTTTCTTTCTTGAAACAGAATTTTAATGTTTTCTCTTGTGTGTAATAAAATAATTTAATAAATTGTGTGTAAGTAAAATTTCTTGTTAAAAGAAACTTTTAGTGAAACACGGGGTCAAAAAGCTAAATGTCAATTATACTTATTCAAATTTGCCAAAAGATGCTTTATAGGTTTACCCTCACAAGGGACAAACAATATATTTCATGAAAAATTTGATATGTAAGAAACAAAGGTTTTTTTCTAATGCTACACGGTGAAAAAAATTCTGATAAAATTTCAGTACTGTACGGTAATGACGTTTCTGGTAAAGAACAACCCATAATTCTGGTCAAAGGAACCTAGATATACGTTATTTGAACCATTCACCTGGTGGTTTTTCCAGTCATATGGTAACGGTTTACCAGAAATTTCCATTTTCAAAATTGTAGTATTTAATGCCACATATTTAATAAAAATATAAAACTGAAAAGAAAATTTATAGGAATAATTGGTTTGTATGCTATATGATAAAATTACACAATTTTACCACATTTACCAAATTTATAGTATATTTTATTTTATTTTCAACTTTACTAAAATCACTACCCAAGGTTTCTGGAAAAAATCAACGAGCTTTCTGGCGTTTCCATACAGCCAGCAACACGTTTAACTTTACCATATTCTGGTACTATTGATCATACATTTTTCTTAGTGTAATTTCAAAATTCCGAATTAAAAATTTGTCAAATCATTATGATTTAATAAGTATAGTACAATATATAACTGGGTATTTTATCTCCAAATGACTATTATTTTTTAATAACTGCTTTTCTATCGTTCCTTAAATGAATAAAAATGTGAATGCTATTATTAGGTTATTAAAGAAACACTTTCCATTTTTTCACTATTTTTTAAAGAAAATAGTGAAAAAGTAGAACTAACTCAGCAGTAACCATGAGAAAAATAACACGGGTATAAAATACTTTTATTCTTCCTTACGTATCTGAAATCTTCGGTCATAACACTGTCAGAAAAGACTCAATTTGAATTTTCAAGTTTCGCTGATGCAACCGTGTCCATCAAGTTCCAATTATTATAGAGATTGTAAAATTCGTTTTATAATAGGGGCACTGATAATATTCTTACTTTTATTGGTCGACAAAGGTAAAAAAAAAGCATATCTATGAATCATAAAAAGATAATTGTCACCTTGCCGTTTCGGGTATTTTCATTGGACAAAAAAATCATATGATAGGATAATTTATTAAATAGGAAGGTCTCAATATCTTTAGATTTTGTCAGCATAAAACTAAAAATATTTATAACATTATTCACCCTTAACTTATTTATTTAACCTATTATAGTTATTTGCTATATTTGTCTTTAGATAATTTTCTGACATTACAATGCTTTTGATTTTGAATATTTCAAAAATATATGGATTAAACTAGAAATTATAATATTATTTATTTATCCATATATAAATCAAAATTTATAAATTTATAAATAGTTTACTTTACTGATTATGATTTTATAAAGCAATAGCAAGCTTTTGATAAAGATATTTAGTTATTGTCTTAGCATTATTATACTGCTAATTAGTTAGATAGATGGAATTTTATGTAAAACTGTGTTCTTTAAGAAGTTTTATAAGTGTGATTGCGTATTCGAAAAATATGTTGAAATTTCAATTTAGTTTATCACAGCTAAATAAACTCCTGAAAATTATTTCTGCCAAAATTGACTATTTTTTAATTTTATTTTTTTATGTCAACTGTGTACAGTCAACTGTGTAATTAATGCAATATAATCATATAAAATTCTAGAACAGTATAAAGACTTAACCTTTAACACAATTTATAAATCTATTTGGAAATAACTGTTTACAAGCCTGTATAGAAATCAAAAAATAAATGAAAAATTGTTGGTGATTTTGCAAAAGAAAATTTTGTTGGTGATTTTGCAAAAGAAAAATTTGTTGGTGATTTTGCAATGATAACTAACAAAATGATAAGTTTTAGAATTTATCCGAGTAGAATCGGAAACTGGAGATCATTTAATTCAATACGTTTTAGTTTTAAGGAAGGGAAAAAATTCGTTAATCGCTAAAAAACGAAAATAATTACGAGGCAATTTAATTTACTTATAAACGAAACCAGCAGGGTGGGAAGATTTTAATCATATACTTTCTGAAATTATAGTTTCAGAGTAAAAAAAGCTTTACAAGCAGAACATTTATATATAACGCATCTTATCATTAAGGATTTAAAAAGTTTTCTTAAATAAGTCTTATAAGTGTGGTTGTGTATTCGAATAATACGTTAATTTTTCAATTCAGCAGCTTACAGTAATCATTGCTAAATAAACTCCTAAAAAATTATTTTTGTCAGGATTGAATACTTATTTATTTTTTATTACCAAAATGTAATTTTAACTCTACAACATAAAATATGTTTAATTTAAAAACAGAAAGTTTAAAATGTACTTTAATACAGCTGCAGCACAAAATTCTTTGCACTATAAGAAACTTCCGTAAAATTTGGAGAGTTGTCTGGTAATTTAGGCAGCCTCTTCTTTCTTTTATAAAAAAATCCAATTAATCATAATTATAATGGACTGCAAAGTTAGTAGATTTGAACGTTAAATTAAACGACCAGTTTATAAAGCATACTGACTTAATTCGGTAGATGGTTACAAAATTCTGCTGTGGATTTAAAGCTCCCTGGTTCAAATCTAGATGATTCTGAGGAACGACTGGCTTGATGTCTTTCCACATTGGTGGCCACGGGTAACGAATTCACAACTATCTGACTCTACGACTGTAGGTAATGACTACTTATCTTATTTCACGGTTGAACCGGGTTCGAATCCCAGCGATGTCTGATCGATACGAATTCCGCATCTGACTTGCAACGATCACAGTACTGACCTAAAATATCCTCAGTGATAGACCATTAGTTAGACTCCCCTTGATGTCAGACTAACCGTGGGAGGTTTTCGTAGTTTTCCTTCCCATGTAAAACAAATGTGGGTTAGTTCCTTCAAAAAGTCCTCCAGGAAGGCGAATTTCTCCTAATACTTGCTCCAGGAGTTCTCTTGTCTTCTGGATTGAGTTCAATATTACAGGGATGCTGAGTTGAGCATTAGTAGTCGTAAGCCCAAAAAATTGGGTCGGCTGTTCAAGGACGGTTATAAAATAAAATAAAAAAATAAATGATTTAATTCTAAAACAAAGAGAGAGGTCAAACTTCAAACTAAAATAACTTTATCCGCACTATGTTGACTGGAATAACTATGTCCGCACTAAGTGAGCCAAATATTTTTGTGAAGACCCGTATTTCTATGGTCCTAACAGTTTTGCGGATATAAAATTGTTCTGGTATGGATACTGGAACAATTTTCAACGGCTACTACTGAAAATCGAACGGTTAAATTTCGCTCCAAAATTTCTATTAATGAATTGTTGCGTTTATTCATTGCAGCAAAAGTTTTTTCCCTATAAATGCAGTTTTCCTTTTTTCGTTGTATATTTATTCAAAAACAATTTTTAAAACTTTTCTCTCCATTTATTTAAGGAAATACTTTTCTGGCTGATGTTTCAAATTAAAGTTTTGAACTATAAGTGTTATGGTAGAGACTATTGAGTTAAATAATGAACGTTTCATGATAATAAGTAATGAAGTATTTAAGAATGTCTTTGCTCTGTGTTCTGTGTCTTAAACTAGTACAGTAATATTTTTTATACATTTAAAAATATTTCCCTTTCAAAAAATAGTTCAAATCAAAAAGAAGGCAATCAATATTTTAAAAGTATTAAAGTTTGTGTTTGAGAAAAAAATAACATAATCCAAAGGCTTTTATAAACTCTCAGAGTTTCGACTTAAACTTAAGAGGAAGATAATCTTTTCCTTCAATAGGACGTTTTGAGACAAACGATGAGAAGTTACTATTTTTTCCCCAACGTTTCTCTCTTCATTTTTTTTAATATAGAANCCAACAAATTGAAAGACGTCTCAAATCAGTCTTTAAATTCATTCGGGCACTCGCATAGAGACTACAGTGAAGAAGAATATGTTCAGCATCTTCATCAGCATCACCGCAAGCACAAATTCCACTGGTCTGCAGATGGAAACGAAATAAATATCTCTTAAAATTTCCATGGTTTGTTAAAATTTGGGTCAATTTAAAATCAGTTGCAAAGAATTTACATTGCAAACGGTGAAAAATGGATGGAAAGAACCTTTTCGTCCAAAGCGACCGAGGCGAAGCAAGAAATTCAGCATTCCAGTCCGCAATGATTTTATCTCTAGCGATGCGCTTCCAGTGAGAAGCTGGAACAGACACCCTTAAGTCTATTTCACCACACGTAGCTTCCCTAGCCAATTGGTCTGCTCTTTCATTGCCCAAAATACCGCTATGGCCACGAACGTAAGAAAAATGAATAGTTACGTTTTCAAGAGCGTTCAAAATCGAGTGAATTTCCACCACAAGCTTCTCAGTAGAAGTCGTGTCACGCAAAAGAAAAAGTGACGAAGGAGAATCTGTACAAATGAGATATTTAAAACTTGGTTTTCACTGAAAGAATTTTGTATCCACTTAACAACCAGGTTTATACACAAAAGTTCAGCCTGGAAAACAGTACATTCAGTATGTAGTCGGTGCTTGGCAGTAACCTTCTCTGTTCCATTTTCATAAATTACAAAAGCAAGACCAACCCTTCCATCAAGCTTACTACCATCCGTAAAGCAGATAGTTTTATATTCCTGAAAAACATTATTTACATAAGGAATAATTATAACAGGTTTCCTGCATACTGGGTGAGGCAAACATGAAATAGGAAGCTTCCCGTCCAGGGTTAGACAATCGTTGTCTTGAATTAAAGGAGAAGATAAAAGACAAAAACACAGTTTTAAATATTCTGGAAACAGTTTTGTACATCGATAGAAATTTGAAAAGATTTCAGTTTGTAGATGATTCTGCTCTTATTTGTCAACTAAACATTATGGAATCTGTAATTTGTGATTAACTTCGAAGTAAAAGAATGGACAAAAATTTATTTATTAGGGGGACCGTAAAGTAATGTTATTTCGGTGCATATAACATTTGTAATCAAGATTTTATTTTTAATCAATAATGCATTCCTCCTCGTTAGCAACAACCTTTCAATGCCGGATCGAAAATGAATCTAAATGGATCGAAAAAAAATAATTGGTTTTTAAGAACAACGAATATTTAGTGCGCTGATTACTTTCCGGTCCCCCTAATATTATATCCAGAACTAACTATGCAGATCTAATTATTTGAAGGAAAAATTTAGTTTTGGTTAGTAATTAGTAATAAATTTCTCGAGAATGATTCTGGGATTTTTCAAATTTTATAAATAATATCAAATTTATCTTTTTGATTGTTATTAAGTTTTTCCGGTAATTTTGGTAAGACTTTTTCGCAGTATTTTTAAGCATAAAAAGTTTTTCAAACATTTCTTTTTTGAAACAGAATTTTAATGTTTTCTCCTATGTGAGAAACCTCCCTAGGCAAGTTAAATAATTACTCATAAAATTATAAATAATTCAGTATTCACTCAGAATTTTAAGAGTATTTACCGCAAAGAAGTGAAGTTCAATAATGAATTAATGATAAAATTTAAAATTTATTACAAATATATTTCTTTGACTGTTAATAAAATTTAAAATTTAAAAGCTAAATGTTAATTTAACTTATTAAAATTTGCTAAAAGATACTGTTATGGTTTACCCTTACACAGGACAAACAATATATTTCATAAAAAAGTATTTTTTCTATGTCACACAGTGAAAAAAATTCTGATAAAATTTCAGTACTGTATGGTAATGACGTTTCTGGTAAAAAGCAACCCATAATTCTGGTCAAAAAAAACCAATCACCTGATGGTTTTTCCAGTCATATGGTAACGGTTTGCCAGAAATTTCAATTTTCAAAATTGTGGTATTTAATACCACATATTTAGTAAAGATATAAAACTGAAAAGAAAATTTATAGGAATAATTGGTTTGCATGCTATATGATAAAATTACATACTTTTAGCACATTTACAAAATTTAATAGTATATTTTAAACCAATATTTTATTTTCAACTTTACTAAAATCACTACCCAAGCTCTCTGGAAAAAATTAACGAGCTTTCTGGCGTTTCCATAGAGCCAGCAACACATTTAACTTTACCATATTCCGGTACTATTAATCATAAATTTTTTGTAGTGTAATGTCAAAATGCCGAATTAAAAATTTGTCAAATCATTATGATTTAATAAGTATAGCATAATATATAACTGGGTATTTATCTTTAAATGACTATTATTTTTTAATAGATGCTTTTCAATCTTTTCTTAAATGAATAAAAATGTGAATGTTACTTTTAGGTTATTAAAGAAACACTTTCTGATTTCAAGAAATCAGATTTTTTTTAAAACAAAAGAGAAAAAATAGAACTCACTCAGAAGTAACGTTGAGAAAAATAACACGGGTATAAAATACTTTTATTCTTCCTTACATATCCGAAATCTTCGGTTACAACACTGTCAGAAAAGACTCAATTTGAATTTTCAAATTTCGCTGATGCAACTTTATCTATCAAGTTCCAATTATTATAGAGATTGTAAAATTCGTTTTATAATAGGGGCACGGATCATACTATTAGTTTTATTGCTCTACAAAGATAAAAAAAAATGCATATCTATGAATCATAAAAAGATAATTGCCGCTTCGGGTATTTTCATTGGACAAAAAAATCACATGATAGGATACTTTATTAAATAGGAAGATCCCAATATCTTTAGATTTTTTTAGCATAAAACTAAAAATATTTATAACATTATTCACCCTTAACTTATTTATTTAACCTTTATTTAATTAATAATATTTATTTGCTATATTTGTCTTTAGATAATTTTCTGACATTACAATGCATTTAATTTTGAATATTTCAAAAATATATGGATTAAAGTGGAATTAATAATATTATTTATTTAACAATTTATTAATCAAAATTTATGAATTTATAAATAGTTAACTTTACTGATTATGACTTTATAAAGCAATCGCAAGCTTTTGATAAAGGCATCTTATGGTCTTAGAATTATTATACTGCTAATTAGTTAGATATATATAATTTTTTGTAAAACTGTCTTCTTAAATAAGTCTTATAAGAGTGATCGCGTATTCGAAAAATATGCTGAATTTTCAATTTAGTTTATCACAGCTAAATAAACTCCTGAAAATTATTTCTGCCAAAATTGGCTATTTTTTAATTTAATTTTTTAAGTCAGCTGTGTTCTGTCAACATGTGTTATTAATGCAATATAATCATATAAAACTCCAGAACAGTATAAAGACTTAACCTTCAACACAATTTATAAATCTATTAAGAAATAATCGTTAAAAAGTCTGTATGGAAATCAAAAAATTAATGAAAATTAAAAAGAAAATTTTTGTTGGTGATTTTGCGATGATAACTAGCAAAATGATAAGTTCTAGAATTTATCCGAATAGAATCGGAAACTGAATTGGGCAGCAAAATATGTTTTAATGCAAATTTTTTTCATCATTTAATTGAATAAGTTCAATTGAATGATGAAAAATTAAATTATGGAGATCATTTAATTTAACACGTTTCAATTTTAAGGAAAAAATTTGTTAATCGTTAAAAAACGAAAATGATTACGAGGCGATTGAAGTGGTTTATGAATGAAACGATTAGGGTACAAAGATTTTAATCATATACTTTCTAAAATTATAGTTTCAGAGTAAAAAGAGCTTTAAAAAACAGAACATTTATATATAACGCATCTTATCATAAATGATTTAAAATGTTTTCTTATATAAGTCTTATAAGTGTGATTGCGTATTCGAATAATTCGTTAATTTTTCAATTTAGTTTACAGTAATCATTGCTAAATAAACTCCTAAAAATTATTTTTGTCAGGATTAAATACTTATTTATTTTTTATTACCAAAATGAAATTTTAACTCAACAACAGAAATTATGTTTAATTCAAAAAGAGAATGTTTGAAATGCACTTTAATACAGTTGCAGCACAACATTCTGTGCACTATGAGAAACTTCCGTTTCCGTAAAATTTGGAGAGTTGGCTGGTAATTTAGGCAGCCCTCTGCTTTCTTTGATAAAAAATCCAATTATTCATAATTGTAATGGACTTCAAAGTTGGTAGATTTGGACGTTAAATTAAACGACCAGTTTATAAAGCGTAATGACTTAATTCGGTAGATAGTTACAAAATCCGACTGTGGATTTAAAGCTCCTTGGTTCGATTCTAGCTGATTCTAACGAACGCCTGGCTTGATTTATTTCCACATTGGCGGCCACGGATTACGAATACCAGCGATGGCTGGTCGATACGAATACCACATCTGGCTTGCAACAATCACAGTGCTGACATAAATTATCCTCAGTGGTAGACATATCATTGGTTAGACTCCCCTTGCTGTCAAGCTAACCGTGGGAGGTTTTCGTGGTTTTCCTCTCCATGTAACACAAATGCGAGTTAGTTCCATCAAAAAGCTCTCCAGGAAGGAAAATTTCTCCTAATACTTACTTGCTCCAGGAGTTCTCTTGTCTTCTGGATTGAGTTCAAAATTACAAGGACACGGAGTTGAGCGTTAGTAGTCGTAAACCAAAGAAATTGGGTCGGCTGTTCAACGACGGTTATAAAATAAAATGAAAAAGCAAATGATTTAATTCTAGAGCAAGGAGAGAGGTCAAACTTCAAACTAAAATAACTTTATCCGCACTATGTTTATACACGTGAGCCAAATAATTTTGGGCAGACCCGTATTTCTATGGTCCTAACAGTTTTGCGGATATAAAATTGTTCTGGTATGGATACTGGAACAATTTTCAACAGCTACTACTGAAAATCGAACGGTTAAATTTCGTTCCAAAATTTCTATTAATGAATTGTTGCGTTTATTCATTGCAGCAAAAAGTTTTTTCCCTATAAATGCAGTTTTCCTTTTTTCGTTATATATTTATTCAAAAACAATTTTTAAAACTTTTCTCTCCATTTATTTAAGGAAATACTTTTCTGGCTGATGTTTCAAATTAAAGTTTTGAACTATAAGTGTTATGGTAGAGACTATTGAGTTAAATAATGAACGTTTCATGATAATAAGTAATGGAGTATTTAAGAATGACTTTGCTCTGTGTTCTGTGTCTTAAACTAGTACAGTAATATTTTTTATATATTTAAAAATATTTCCCTTTCAAAAAATAGTTCAAATCAAAAAGAAGGCAATCAATATTTTAAAAGTATTAAAGTTTGTGTTTGAGAAAAAAATAACATAATCCAAAGGCTTTTATAAACTCTCAGAGTTTCGACTTAAACTTAAGAGGAAGATAATCTTTTCCTTCAATAGGACGTTTTGAGACAAACGATGAGAAGTTACTATTTTTTCCCCAACGTTTCTCTCTTCATTTTTTTTAATATAGAAAGTTAGATGTAAGCTATAAGCTCATGTCTATACACTTATTTCTCAGATATCTTATTTGAGACAGTCTGAGCCTTACTCTGATAATTTCAAATTGAAGTAGATAGCATATCAAATTGCAAAAGTTGTTTCCATTATTTGTTTTAACTTCTATACCAAAAGTAGAGCTTCAGCTATGTTTTTGAGAGAGGTATAATCAAACAAATGGAAACCTTTTGTTTACCTTTCGAAGTATAGTCAATGTTTTATTTTCTTATAAACTATACAAATATTGAGCTTGGTTTTGTATTTGTATTTATTTGAGATTTTATTTTCTGAGGTTGTTTCCAAAATCTAGAGATTATGGCAGATAGGCCAGTTGAATTTTTATAGACTTGGTGTTCTAAAATTATTTCTTTTTCCGACTAGGATTGAAAATTGAATTGCGTAAATGAGAATTTGTTTTCCCCAAAACATGTTTTCATGTTATAAAATAAATTGAAGTATCATTACTGTTTTATTTTGCTTATGATCTATCAAATATTAAATCTAGTTTTGCATTTGCATTAAAAAAGTTTTTTGTTTTCATTTTGTAAGTTTGATTTATTGCAATTAGTTTATTTTTGATTCTTGATTTTTCTTTTGAAAGTTTTATAAAATTATTACTGAATGTTTAAATGAGTTTCAAAATTATTTTAATATCATTATAAAATCTATCTCAGAGTGAGAACTGGGCTATGCTAAAACTGGGAAATTTACTTTACACTGTAATTAAACGAATTCGCTTCACGCTCTCGGGTAAATGATAACTTTTTGTTGAAAATTTGAAGTACAGTCACTGTTTTCTATACTTATGAAATAAAATATTGAATCTGATTTTGAATTTGTTACGATGTTTGTTTGCTTTCTTTTTCTAAAATTGTATATTTGTACACTATTAAAATTTTCATTCTAAAATTATGGTAAAATAACTGGCAGCTGTCAATCCATCCGATTAACCGTAAAATTTACGGTAAAGAACATTTTTTTTCTTTATGGTTTTGGAACCATTTACAAAACGTATGGTTATAAAACCATGAATACAAAACAATACGGGTTTTTAACCATTTACAACTAGCATTTTTCAAAAACGTAACAAATATTAATTATTTAACTAGACATAGGAGCTCGGCTTTTCGTAAGGTAAATTGCTTTGGAGAATGCCGAACACTGTAAATTCTTCATGTGTTGAAAGGAATGGAGGAAATATTGTGGTGTCATCACTAGGACTCGAACTTCAGCTCAGCCGGTCATGAGATTGACAGACTAACCCGCTTGGCTATGATATGTACGCAGTTGCAGAGAACTAAGTAGCTTCATTAGGTGGTTCCAGTTGGTGCAAAAAAAAATTGGCATGTTTAACCGTATTAGGTGAAAGCAGTTAATAAGCAGTTTTTCTCAAACTTAACAGTTTGATTACCATTTTATTCACGGTTATTTGACTGTTTTGATTAAATATGGCAAAACAACCATTCAATAAATTGTTATTTAACCATTTTTTCCGAGAAATTTCTAACAGTGTATCCATAAATAATTCTCGCTGTTTTCTTCTGAATCCTTGTAGAAAAATTGGGCAAGATATAGGACAAAGTCAATGAATCATTATGAAATTTGATAAGCGTGTTTCAAAATTATTTTCAGTCATCATAGAACTTTCTTTAGATTAAAAATTATTGCATACTAAAATTGAGACAAGAATTTACTTTGAATCAATTTACAGTTATAAACGATTTTTCTTCATGCAATCATATAAATGAGAACTTTTTTGAAGTTGAAAAACTGTTTTTTTTCTATTAAATTCTGAAAACCTAAAATTTGATTTTGTTTATGTATTTATTTTGGATTCTCACTTTTCTTCGGTTATGTTATCAAAAAGAAGGTAAGATGTGAGAAAATCTAAATTTTTATCGATCTTACATAAAATGTATTTGAATACTATTTTCAACATGGGCTCAGATTGAATATTGTAATGTGCTGTAAGTGAAATAGCAATTTGAACAGTAAATGAAAAAGTTTATTTCATGCAATCAAATAAATAAAGACATTTTATTCTGGATTTGAAGTACAGTCACTGTATTTTTTTTTCGAGGAAAAAATATTTGAGGATATACTTTATTATTTGCTTCAGGATATTAAGTTAACTTTATATTTATGCACAGTGCAAATAAAAGAATTGATTTTACCTTGCTTTTACTATAACTGTTTATGAATTTTTATTTTGGAGCATTTTTTGCGCAGTTGTTTCCAACAGAAAAAAGCCTTAATTTAGATTCTAAAGTAGAATAGACTACTTTTATTTCAAAAGGAGAATATGCAATGTTCTAGATAATTTTTTATGTATGTAAAAAGAAACCCGAAGCAATTTATTTACGTATTTTTTTTTGCCCTGTCTTTGAACTAAAATTCACGAGTATTATATTTATTATTATGCGTTGTAAAAATAGATAGCAATATAAAAAGATAAAATAAATCCATTATTAAAATAAATTGATAAAAGCGGTTTTAATTCTTTACACAAGCAGCGTTTTTGTAATGCCTACACAGGCTCCTAATGAATAGCGTGCGAAGTTTAGCATTGTTTGTTTTTGCACAAAAGATAAAGTTTGTTTATAGCATCATTAAAGTTGAGTAACTTTTAAACTTATTTTATTTGTGTTATTTTTCATTTTTTAAAGTAGAGCTCGTAGAGACTTTTTTTTTATCATTATGCCTATAAACATAAAATTTTATTTAATCTCATTATAGTGTTCTATGAAAAGCTGATGCAGGCAAGTGGTTAGGGGGTTTATAGAAATTGGATTAGAAAATAATAAAACTTATTTGTTAATCAAATTTTCGAACAGTTTTATGTAAAATATGGTTTGTATGACTAAGCTTGCAATTTATATGAAATAGGAAACTTTTAAAAATTTTTTGATTATCTTTTTCAGACATGTAATGTTTTTATAAAGCATTGGCAGTAAAAGTATCAAAGCCTTAATAATATAGATTTTTAAGTCAACAATACTGAAGTATAGTTAGTTATCAAAAACATTGAACATATTTAGTCGAATAGTAACTTTTAAGTATGGGTGATTTCTGAAGTTCTATCTAATGATAGAACTTCAGAACTCTTACCCCATTATTATTGAGTATTATATGAGTCAGGAATAATTACTATTATATGAGTGCTCGTTTAATATATCTCATCACCTTTAGGCTTGTATGAATAAGATTAAGATTTATGCAAAATGGGAAGATTTCTTGAGAATTTTGTTCACTTATATAATGTTTTTAATAAACATAGACAGTCCAAGAAAAATATAAAAGCCTTAATAATGTAGAATTATAAGCAAGGAAAAACTAAAGTATAGTATTTTTACTATCCAAAGCACTGAATATAACTTTGCCAGATTTTAATTTGACAAGGAGTAAGTTTGGTGCTTTCTGAAGTTCTATCTAATGAGTGCTCCGCTCTCGTTATTAATGAGTATTATATGAGTCTGGAATCAGTACTATTACATGAGTGTCCCTATAAAATATTTCATTACCCTTAGTGTAAATCAATCTTTTTGAAAGTTTTCGAAAGTTTTTTTGTAACATCCACATAACATAACAGCCCGCAGGTCAGGTAGATACGTTTATTATTAATGTAGTCTAGAAATGTTTTAATTATCTTATATATAACAATCTGATTATGTATGTATCACTAGTGTGAACTGAAGAAATTCTAACTTTCCTTGGGATAAAAGAATCTGAATATGCATGCACTAATATACCCAGAAGAAATTCTGATTCTATTAGGTACAAAACATATTTGATTATACACTACCATGCACTGAAATGTTCTAATTTTTTTAGGAATAAAACAATTTGATTAAACATGTGTGACTAGTGTACCATGAAAAAATTCTAATTTCCTTAGGGATGAAGCAATTTGATTACACGTGTAATACTTGGAATAAAACAATTAGATTATACACGTATTACTAGCCTACTTAAAAAAAACATGATTCACTTGGGGATAAAAAATTTCAATTCTTTTAGGTAAAACAATTCTGTTACTTTTGTTAACTTTTGAATGAAAAGCATTACCGTAATTCAAAAATTTGTATCGAAATATAACATACCTTAAAAAATAAATAGCCAAATAAAATACAGAAAACTTAAAATTTTAAAAATATTAAACAGTTTCTTTCTTAAGAATATAATACATTTTCAGGAAGAAAGCGTGAAATAAACAGCCAGTGAATCAAACTATAAAAATGGTCTTTTTTAGTGACTAATGCTTCTGCAAAATCTTTTCCGTGCTTTTTTGTCAGAAATGTTTAAAACATGATTTACTGTGTTGAAGATGAATAAAAAACATTATGGTTAAAGCAATAACAGAATCTTCGCTTTTTCACGAAAAGTAAATCAAAATAAAATTTAGTTTATGGCTGAAAATAAACAGAAACGTTTTTTTGCTTAGCTTTGAATAGATCATTTATTTGTCTTATCTTTTGCTATAAATATTAATTAGAGTAGCTTTGTGATTTATGATGCACAAAGCTAAGTTATATAAGAAAACTTTATTATAAATAGTATACTTTCTAACAAATAAAAAGCTTTTGCGAATGAAGAACATATTATTTAATTCATTTTATTATTTTAGAGTCTTAAAAATTGATTCATTTTAGTTGTGAGTTGTTAAATAGCATCCTTTATGTATTATAACATGATCTATAAATGATGTTTAACAAAATTAGTTGACTAGTTTTTATTAAATTTTTTGAAAAATCTTGAAAATGTTGATAAGATAAATAACAAGTAAAATACAGTTGCTTTTTTTATCTTATAGTTAGACATTTACTTTATAGTTAACAAGAATTTGTTTTCCCACATTGTAAACAAATAAATGATCCATACAAGCTTTGATTAGGTAATTTATTTGACTTAAATTTTGCTATGAATGTTAGATAAAGTAATTACATTAGGTTTAAAGTTAGGTAAGTTGAAGAAAAAAAATATAATTAATGTTATGAAAATAATGAAAGAAAATTTTATGCGATTTAAAATATGCAGTAATTTATATAAATTGCATTGCATTATTTCTTGGTTTCGAAGTAAAATTCATAATCTCCAACATTTGTCTGTGAGTTATTAAACAACACGCTATAAGTATTATAAATAGGGCCTTATGTACTAATGAAATTTAGTAGAATAGCTAAGGAAAAACTTTTGGTATGTTATTTTGACAGGTCAAAAAATTTAGTTTTGTGAACTATGCAATTTTTTTCTATGTGTAAATTGTGAAAAGTTTTGCATCCAAAATTTTGAACATTGAAGATTTTTAAAATTTTACCAACCTTAAAATTATCCAGAAATTAATTTTTTCTGTTCGTTTTCATAAAGTGTTATAAAATTCCGGAGGAGAAAAAAGTGACGATTGCATTTTGCAAATGAAAGCGATGGGTCCAACATGTGCAACATGCAATGGCAACAATATTTACCACGGAAAAAATATTTCTTCCACTTCCAAATCTATTTACCTGATTTATTGCATTTTCGCTTCATGTGATTATTACAAAATGACAATGTAGGGTGGGATTATTTTCAAAAAATTATTTCTGAATTTATTTATAATTTTTATATTTAAGTTACTTTAAAAAAAAAGAGAGAGGGAGAGGGAAAGAGGGAGAAAGAAAATTAACTTCAATTTTCCGGAGAAAATATGTTTCCGGGAATTTTGCTTTTATGTATCGTAAATTTAATTCCTCTTAAAATGAAAGGAAATTCTTTTTAAGAAATGTAAAAGAAAAAGCGTTTTTTTTCATTGTTGTTTCCTTTAAAAACACTTTGCATCCTAGAAATTACAAACGAAAAAATGAAATCTTCGGTAAAGTTCAAGTAGTATTTTTGCAGAAAATGCAAAAAAAAAGTGGTAAGTTTTGTAACATTTAGGAATGGTGTTTCCTCTTTATAAAAACACATCGAATCTAATGAAATGCAAAAGGGGAAACAGCAATTTTTGAAAAATTTAAGAACTTTAATTTTTCAATTAATGGTTTCCATTTATTTCAAAAGGAAAATGCAAAAGAATTTGCAAAGAAATGCAAAGGAAATTGCAAAAGGAAAAGAGGTAGTTTTTAAAGTACACGGAGTATGGTAATGACATTTTTGTACAGTATATAAAGTATGGTAATGGCATTTTTGTACAGTATATAAAGTATGGTAATGACATTGTTGTACAGTATGTAAAGTATGGTAATGACATTTTAGTACAGTATATACAGTAGGGTAAATAAATCATTTTGTCAAAAAAACTGTAATTCTGGTAATAAAATCTAAAGTATAGAATGCCTAAACCATTAATTTGATAATTTTCCCAGTTTATCAGAAATTTTAATTTTCAAAATTATTGTTCTTATTTCCACACATTTATTAAAAAATAAAAGACTATGAAATAATTTTATTCAAATAAATGATTTACATTCCTTGCTCTAAGGCAGTGTTTCCCAAAGTGTGGTACGAACACCCCCAGAGGTACGGGAACAGTTTAGCGGGGGTACGCGTTCCTATGCGAAATATCTTGCAACAAACGAAAATTTCAAAAATTTTATTCTAAAGCAAAGCTAGCCATGAAAATTTGCGATTACGCATTTTTCTTTTGGCTATTTTTGTAGAGTTAACAGTTAATAATTAGTGGTGTCAACAGCCAGTTGGAATTTCTAACTTTTGTGCAATTTTTTTTTAGTAAAAAATAAATTCTTTCTTTAATCAGTGGTACACGGCGTTACGAAAAATTTAGAAAGGGTACACAAAAGTCATAAGTTTGGGAAACACTGCTCTAAGGCATCTAGACAGAGTTATCAAATTTTATCGAATAATATAAAACTATATTTTATTGTTTATTTTACCGAAATCACTATCAAAGCTCCTCGATAAAATTTACCGAGCGTTATGGTGTTCCCATATAGCCGGAAATACGATGATTTATAATATTCTGGTAGTTTTAACTATACTTTTTTTTCCATGTACAGTAAAAAATGGTGTTAATAACACGACGCATATTGCAAAAAATGCGCAAAGGAAAAATGAAATCTTTTGAAAATAGTTAACTGAACTAAAATATTTTGAGTCTCAAAAATTTCAAAAAATAAAATGTTAATATATGCAAAAATTATTAATTGTATTGACACTTAATAAAAACACGTTGCATCTTATAAAATGTGAAAGAGAATATTGCATGTTTTGGGAAAGATAGGAATGGTGTTGGTTTTTCTTAAATAATTTGGGTTGCAGTTTTGCGAAAGCAAAAGAGCAGATGGCAGGATTTGAAGAATTTTATGGTGATGTTCTCTCTTACTTAAAAAGTGCTGTGTGTCAGAATATGGTATTACTTGTAAAATTTAATAATATTAAATAAAGATAATTAAAAAAGGAGAATATGGCAATGTTTGAAAAATTTAAGAATGTCTTCTCTTACTTAGTTACTTTATAGTCAGTTTTTTTATACCTCTTGACAGGTTGTGTTTCCTTTTATTGTTTAGTGTGAGGAGAGTTGCACAAATTGTTTTTGTGATATTAGATTTCTTTTTATATTTTAAAGCTACATATTTTAGTAATTTTAATAATTAACTAAAATGTATTAAATTTTAATTATGGTAATTTTATTTATTTCCCATGCTGTTTTTAGATCTCATTCTCATTATTTTGAAGAGAATAGCAAAAACTCGAATTTTAGTTTCAAAATTAACAATTAAATTAAAATTATGATAAGGAATACGAATGTGTCATGAAAAATAAAGTGAGAAAACTGTTCTTTTTTATACTTTGTTTTCATTTGATAAAATCTTAAAGAGCAGAACAAAAAGTTTGAAATTCTTAAAAAAGCATATCCATTACCAAACCAGTTTTAATGCCTTTTTAGTTTATTTTTACTTTTGCCTTTTAGTTTAAACCCTTCTAAGATTTTTATGTATTTTTTCAATGTAATTAAAAAATGTATAGCAATATATCTTTTCAGTTCACTTTTTATTAAAAATTGGAAACATTAACTTTTTTATATAGACTTATCCCTTATTTAACCATTTAAACTAATTTATCATATCTAATTTATCTTGACGTAGAAAATTTCAGAATAAAATATTTACCTATGTAAGTTTTAATTAAGTTTTCTCAGAGTTAGGAACATTTTTGTTGTTTTAACTACAGTATAAATAAATAAGATTCCTAGTATTAATATAAATAAATAAGTAGCACTAAGAATGTTGTAATATATACTTTATAAACGCATCTAATTAATAATATCTTATTTACATATTTTTTTATCAAACATGCAAAAAGAATTTATCACAAAATATTTTCTTTGAAAGATAGTAGGTTTTAAGTTTATCAAAAATATGTACAAATCAGCTTACCGTTCAAGGTATTAGCCTCAACTATTTTTTCTATCTATTTATTTTCATGTACGTATACGACAGCTTATTTATTATTTCCTAGTTATTTTCTAAGCAAGATGGAAATACTCAGACATATAAGTCAAAGAAATAATTAATGAGTTTTAGAAATAATGAATTGAAATAAAACATAGGGACGAGATATTAAGATTAAAATGAAAAAAAAATGTTAAGTACCGAAAAGATAAATTGAATAATTCTACTTTTTTAATACTTGAATAAGCAGCTTTCAAATAATGAAAGTTTATTTTATGATTCATATTTTTAAGTGAATATTTTGAGCAATATTTAAAAATGGAACATAAAAGTTTGGAAGCTTATATTTTTACGATATGTTTTAAAGTTTAGATAATAAAAAACTTATTAATTAAATAATTGAAAAAGTTTAAGCAATCATTCATTTATTTAGGCTTGCTGATCAAGCTGAAACAATTATATGTAACTGTATTAAAATCTTCAAGTAGAAATTGTTCATTTCTGTTTAATAAACATTTGTTTCTAATTTTAGATAACTTTTAGTTAAAAAAAACTTTTTCAAGGAATTAGAGATGTATTAGACACGTAGAGGAATTAGAGACTTAACATTAGAGATGTATGGGCGGAAGAAGGCGGTTGAGGAACGGTGGACAAAAATCTATTTTTAAACGAATTTTTCCCCATATGATAACGTTAATAAAATTGTTTAAATTATTATTTGAATGATGAAATGGACATTTAGATCGAAGAATATTTAATATTTAAAAACGATTAAGTAATTTAATAATTATTTATTTATTATATTTTGTAGCATAAAATAACTATTTTTTAGAAATAAGCTAAAACTTGGTTTTATCCGCCCTACTGAAATAACTGCTTATAATTACAAATTAAATTTATGATAAATTATGACTAATTAATAATCTTACTCTGAAAAACAAACGGAATTTTAAAAATCAAGGAGCATAAAATATATATTTGGAGTTTATCGTAAATGAAAAAAATGTATGGTAAAATTACTAGAATATGGGTAAAATTACAGTGTATTTAGCTTTGTATAGGTAATCAGGTAAATATTTTTCAGGTAATCAGGTAATTATAATCCTCAGGAAATTATTTTTCCACCTCAAGTATCTTATTTTATGCTTGTAGAGATATTTATTTCTCAACATAGGGTTTGCTTATATACAGCTTACATAAGCACTTTGGTAATGATTTTGGAAAATAAAATAAAATATCGTTTTATAATATATAATAAAGTTTGGTAATTTTATTATGATATCCTAGAGCATGGCATAAAAGCCATTTTTGTTGTTGTTAAATTTACTTTTCAGTTTTGCATTTTTTATTAAATATGTGGTATAAAGAATTATAATTTTGAAATCCGGAATTTTCAGAACTGTTACCAAATAAACTGAAAAATTACCAAAATGAATGGTTTAATTACCTTAATTTTGGTTTCATTGATGGAATTATGGTTTTTACTGTACAGTACGGTCATTTTAATAGAATGAATTTCTCCGTGATGCATAAAATTTTTTCATGAATCAACCTGGATAAAAACTTAAGAATAATAAAATTTATATTATTTCACTTTAAAACAAGTGAAATAATATAAATTTTACTTTTTTATATAACATATTATCTTCTTCATACACACTTTGGCTCATTTATCACGCTCGAATTAACTCAAGCCAACATATTAAAGGATTAAGGATGTCCTAAAAATAATTAAGAAAAGAAAGTTTTTTTTAAAATTTTTTTGAAAACAAAACAATGAAAACAGTTCGTGAACTTTCTCAGCTCAGTTAATATATTTCTTTCAAAATAACGACAATCGCTTACGTTTGGGTAAAATGCTCCTCTTTTTGCATTTCCTCAGGAACTCAATATCTTAAAACCAAGTTGATTCACGCAATCAAGCTCAATTTCCTGATCATTTTCGGCTCTTTTCCAATTTTCTTTCATCCATGCTTCAAAACGAAGCTCATCGAAAACTCGGAACCAATCAAATCCTCTTAATTCGGACAGAAAAATAGCTGAGAGGGGGCAATCTCTTTTCCTTCCCACCCTGGGGAAATAAACCTTATGGACTCTCGCCTTATTTTTTCTCTTCCTTTTTAATCCTATTTTTTCTAAACGGAAGAAAACCTTATTGATTGCTTTGGTGGGTACGCTATGGTCTGGGGTAGGTACAGCCCCAAAGAATATTGTGATGTCCAAGTGGACACGGCTTGTTAATCAGTTCTAAGTTTTCCTCCCTTATTTTTCCCTCGTTGTCCCTTCTCACTGAAACTCCTTGTCCCCTTTGAGACTAAAGGTAATTAGCCGGTTTCCGTAACACCAGTTGACACGGAAGTGACGTAGAGGATATTTGGAGTGACAGTAATTTCCGGATATTTTCTTTAGTTCGGTTTGGAAATGATGGGGCTTTATCAATCTCATTAATTGACCTTATTTCTTTCCATCTGTTTATCTTAATTAATGCCAATCAAATTATAAAGGAAATAAAAATTCAGTTGTATTATATTTTTTGTTTCTTTTTTTTTGAGTAGATATTTAATTGTTTCCTATTTTTAAAAAAAATATAGATTAAAGATATAATTGTTGAAAATATCTTTTTTCGTTCGTTGGAGTTTTATTATTAATATATTTGTTTATTAATCTTCCGTTTCTTATGATCCATAACTCATTGAGTTTGCATTTGGGAAAATTTCATATTGAAAGCGATTGTTTGTAAAGAACATGCGTGATTGATATTAACATCAATTTAGTGAATCATTGGTTGAAGAACACAGTACTGGTATGAAACACATGAATATTTATTAAGATTTAGGAAAAGAAAAAACAAAATTTCCTTAGTAATTTAGTCGAAATATGAAAATCATTATATGAATAATTATTTTTTTACCACCTGATGAAAAAGGTCGTTTATTTCTAAACGCGTTGTATTATTCTGTCTATGGAGCCTAAAAACTCTTAAGAAATATTCATCCATCAATCAACTTTAAATAAATGTTTATAAAAACGAAACAGTTTACAACTGAATCGCTCTATTTTTTTAAACACATAATACGAGCTGAATATTTTTTCTTTGAATGGGGGAAAACAAAAAGTAAATAATCCTTAAATCAATTTATATCAAAGTTATGCAACCATGCACAAAACTGAAAGGGATATGTCCCTACAGATAAAAAACTAAAATGATTTCAATATTTCTTTAAAATTATGTTTGCTACCAGTTTACTTCATTTAATTAGATTAAGCATAAAAATGTCACGAAGTTTTAATAAGTTATTATTTATTACAACTTATTAGTTATAACTTATTATTAAACAAGATGAAAATTAATTATTCTCAGCATCATTCGGCACCTAAAATGATGATGTTGATTGAAGAAGCTTTTTTTAGATGATGAACTACTTAGGATTACCAAAATTTACCACAATCAAGCAATTATTTCATCTTTTAATTTTTCAATCCAGTATATCAATTATTAAATAATTCTAAATAACACTAATTTTTTTATTAATTATAGTTAAATATCAAAAATAAATAACAGTAATTAACATTAATATTTAGAAAAATATAAATAATTAATTATTAATTGTTTATGTTTATATAATTACGTTTCCCAAGCGCAATTATGAAAAATAATCTAATGTTTTCACTCAGATAATTCTTTAAATGATTTTTTTAAAAAATTAATTCGGTGATGACACCTCACACTGATTTTGCCTATTTTCGTCTTGTATAATCGACCAAAGATAAATAATTATCAAAGAATATGTAGTGAAATTCGGTTTTGTTAAAACAATGCTTTTATTTAGCTAAATCACTGGTGTTATCTTTTGAACTCGAAAAATCAGAATAGCTTATTGCTTATTTCTTAATAAAGCATGATGTTAAACCTGTAAGAAAATTATTTTTCTTAATCGTCCCTTCAGAACAAACTAATTGAAATTTTTTTAACGGCATTTTAGAACTGGGATCTGAAATTGTTCCCAGATCCGGCTTTTCAGATTTTAGGACCCTAGCTCACTAAAAACTGAAAAGCCGGATCTGAAAAACTGGCCTGAAGTTATAAGAGATATACATACACAAACACTTACTTTTATTAAGATAGATTTAAAACCACCAGAAAAACATTTAAAAAGATAAATTATCATGATAATGCTTTAATAGTTTTATGTCTAATATCCTTATTTAGTTATTAAAAATACTTTTCAAAATATTAATATAATTTTTTTGGTAAAAAAAACGAAAATATTATATTTTTCAACTATGCACAAATTTTAAAATCAATATAAGCTATTTATTTACGGATAGTATTTCATGCTGAATAGATAATCGAAATTTTATTAATTATTTATTAATTTTTAATAATTAACGTAATACTATTTATCAATTATTATGAAATAATATAAATAAGGCTGCATATTAATAATTAATAAATAACAATAATTGATATAATAATATATATCTTTCTGTGAACATAGATAATTAATTATTAAAATATTTATGTTTATATAATTATTCTTCTCAAACGTAATTATTAAATATAAACTAATGGTTTAAGTCAAAGTTTTTGAAATTATTTGTAAAGAAACTAGTTCGTTAATGTCATCTCACGTTGATTTTCTCTATGCAACAATTAATCAAAGATATGTAACATTCAAAAAAAGTTGAATAAATTTCCTTTTATTACGATAGATTCAAAACTGTCCGATAAAATTGAAAAGGGTAAGTTATTATCGAAATTCTTTAATAACTTAACGACTGAAATAAATCTATTTTAGTAATAATAAAAATTCTCAACATTATTCTAAATTTTACGGGAAAAAATGCCTAATATATTTTATCTTATTAATCACGTACAGAGTTTAAAATCTTATTAAAATGAAAATCAATATAAACTGTTTATTTGAGGATAGTAATTCATGTGGAATTGATAATCAAGCACAATTATAAATATTAACGAATTACTTTCATTAATTTTGTTTCACAAAATATCATTAGTAGAATGCATATAACCCCATCACTATAAATGCACATGATCGAACAAAAATTTTCATGATTAAGCAAAAGTATTAATTGTTTTGCGCGAATAAGAGAAGTTTATAATATTATTAGAATAATTATTAAAGAAAGAATTTATCCTTGGAAATGTAAAGACTATGCATTTTATACTATAAATTATTAAAGATGCATTAACCCTACTTAAATGCTTGCCTCAATGAATGATTTAATGTAATGATAGCTGATAGGGAATAGAATCATATTATTTCAAGTAAACAGACATAGAGCCAGACATATTGACCTTAATTAGTAAATCAATAAATGATTACTTTTCTTAGCGTCTACAAATAACCTTATTAAGTTAGAACAAACTTTATATCATAAATATATGAACGTTTCTTTAATATTTCGCTAATAATAAAATAAACCTAACCATTATCTTACTGTTTTTAACTATAGATGATATTTACTTTAAGGGAAAGGTAGAAAAAAAATTTATAATCAGATTGGCAACTGAATATGAGTTTTCATAAAAGAGCTTTAATGATTCTATTAGACGGTATGTAATATTAGTAGTCTTTGTATATTTAAGAAAAATGTGATAGCCGCAGCCAACGCTGTTTTGGTTTTCAGCTTTCTGTTACATATTTCTTTGCTGTGCAGAAACTACTAGACAGAAAAAAATGTAAAACTAACGTGGGTAGAAAAACATCTAAAAAAGAGGAGGAAATAAGAAAATTAGCATTGGATTCTTAGTTCGAGAATTATTCATTATTAAACTCTTAAGGAAAAATACCTCGTGTGTTGCTCTGAATTCCACAGAAAGGCATTTAAGGAGTTTAAATCTATAGTGCTGTAAAGGCGATTTTTATTTGTGAATTTAAATGAGTTTTTTCTTCAGAACTCCAATTTGTTCGAATTGAACTCCAACTCAATTTTAAGCTCTTTTACCACAAATATTTTATCTTTTTTTTCTTAACAAAGCTATATATATTTTGTTTAAGCTGCTCCAAAACTATAAGACATAAATTATAATTACATAGACATAAATTGGAAATAAGTATAAAGTGTGGGAAATTGTACTAGAAGTACGATGAAACAACAAAAAATAAAAAAAATAAAAAAATAAACGTGAATATTCATAGATTAAATATTCATTGGAACCTGTCTCTGACACCAGAAAGTAGACTGTCAAGTGCTGTTCTTTGATAGTATGTATATTCGTGAATTTGTTAGTATTCTTGGAATGAATATTCTAAAATATATTATTGAGATCTGCTGTCACGAAGGATTGCATCTGACAGCAATATGTACACCATCACGAGCTGCTTTCGATAGTGTATTTATAAAAGCTTATGATGCCAGATGAACTCCCATAAAAACATGTTAATGTAAGAGAAATAAAACAAATATTATTTCACTTAAAGGAGTGTCGTTGATCAAAATAATACTGATCACCTATAAAATATCTGGCATTATCTTTTTTCAAAGCTATAATCGAGCATCGTGGCTCATAGAAGACATAACAGAAACGTGAATTTTTAGGTTTTAAATATTCACCAATATGACATTTGGGTCTGTTGTCATTACCGTTTGCCTTCGACATTACAAATTAAACCACCACGTAATTTTTTTCTATTCCGTATTTTTGACTATACACATAATAACATCATAACTAATAGAGGTTTGTTGTCACAGTTGAATTTTTGGCAAACGAAATCACGTGCTGTTCCCTGAAGGTTTAAAAAGAACCTACGTGTGAATATTTTATCGAACAATATTCCTCGGAGAAAAGAAATGCTGAATAAAGAAATGTTTAAGCCGATTTCACTTCTATTATCTGTTCCCTCGAAATACATCAAAGATCCATAAGTTACAGACGCAGCCAAAAGAAATACGTTTATATTGGGATAGGAATACAAATCGTCCAATAGGAACAGCGTTAAAGGAAATTGATTGAAAGATAGTGGAACGCTGATCTAGTTCAGCCTCTGACTTACATAGACTCTGTATAGTCACTTCTTTAAATATTGCTTTCAAAATTATGATTGTGAGGTAGAAACGGAGGAGGAACGACCTGGTTATACACATATAAGGTCTAAACCAATACACCTATCATTAATCATTTTAAAAACTTTCTTTAGTCACCTGTTATTAAATCAGGCTAACTTGAAACTGTATTCATTTACCCGGGTTTGAATTACAGCATTAAATGTCTTTTTTTAATACTGATTATGGGTGTTTTAATAGGTAATGTGGATCATGGGGGCTGTAATCCTGTCACCTTTGATACAATTGGAGGCTTCATGGTTTTCCTCTATATGTAACACAGATGGGTGATTTATTTTCCATAATATGTTTTCCCTTTAGACTAATTTCTTCTGGGGCATAGATTTTCTTGTCATATAAATTGTGATCTGTGTTTCAATGTTACTAGGATGAATATGATCGACTCAAATAAACTTGTATGTGTAGGCTGTTATCAACGGTCACAAGAAAAGCATAATTTTAAATGTAACTAAATCACAATTTATTATGAATTTTTTTCCCTTTGTGCCAGGACAACCTGGGTTGGAGGGGCGTTGGGGACATCTCCAAGAGGTCGTGAGTTCAATCCCCGCCAGCTGAAGACTCCTTATAAAGTAAATGGTGACTGGTGCACGTTAAACTTCTTGTCGGTTCACAAAATTCTCCATATTCCCATAACAAATCATACCACCGAGGGAACTGAATTGGAGATTGATCGTTCTCTGGTTCAGGTCAAAATTATGATCTGAGAATGAATGAATGGATGTATGAATGGGTCCACCCTATAAACGGGCACTGACGGGCGTGTGGCTAAAGCCGTACTTTTGGCCATTGATAGCGTCACTGAAAAATAAGAAGCTCACCCTCTGTCTTAACTTCGCTTGGTTTCATTAAGCAAACTTGCTGATACTGGTGAGTGGCATTATAAACACCAACAAAGTTTTTCTTCCAGTAATTCAATATATTTTGTGTTATCATTTTTAATAATAATCTGAATTTTTCAAATCAATATTCCCCTACTTGTCCAAAACACTAATATTAACTAATTTCCAAGCTTAGCTTCGAAAATCAAGTTCATTAATTGCACTTATTAGATCACTGCAAAAACACCACAAATTAAGCCAACGTGGCGTTGGCGTACGAGCCAAATACAATTTCCTTTGCTTCTGTCATCTCACAGGGCAAGGCTCTGAAACCGATAAGAACGTCATAAAATCTCATCAGCGATTTAATAATAATCATTTTTAATAATGATCTGAATTTTTCAAATCAATGTTCCCCTACTTGTCCAAAACACTAATATTAACTAATTTCCAAGCTTAGCTTCTAAAAAACCAAGTTCATTAATTGAAATTATTATTAGATCACTGCAAAAATACCACAAACTAAGCCAACGTGGCGTTGGCGTACGAGCCAAATACAATTTCCTTTTGCTTCTGCCATCTCACAGGGCAAGGCTCTGAAACCGATAAGAACGTCATAAAATCTCATCAGTGATTTAATAATAATCATTTTTAATAATGATCTGAATTTTTCAAATCAATATTCACCCACTTGTCCAAAACACTAATATTAACTAATTTCCAAGCTTAGCTTCTAAAACCAAGTTCATTAATTGAAATTATTAGATCACTGCAAAAATACCACAAACTAAGCCAACGTGGCGTTGGCGTACGAGCCAAATACAATTTCCTTTTGCTTCTGCCATCTCACAGGGCAAGGCTCTGAAACCGATAAGAACGTCATAAAATCTCATCAGCGACTAAGTCTCCTTCGAATGATGATCTTCTTTCCTTCTATTAGTCATTAAGCGTAATCTTGTGTCCGACTATGAGACTTATCCCCAAATGTCATTCATCAAAAAAAGTTACGAAACCTTCCTTCAAATAGTCTGTGGCAATATGGCCCAAGTTTATCGCATTTCGAAGGCCCATTGCAACAAACGGCTGAGTAAGTGACAGATAAATATCAATTGAGTGGGCTTGGATAGAAAATTACAGCTTTGGTGCTGAATTATGAGTTGTGATTGATATTAAAAAGGAGGATTAACATTAGAAGGGAAAATAATAACCGCGATGAAGATTTATCTCAATTGGAGTAGAAATATTAAAAGTTTCTGTTAAGATTTGTGTTCTAATTGAGAATTAGTTGAAAAGTTTGTAATTGTTAATTTTTTTTATTATAATCTTATTTTAATTAAATACCTTATTGGTATGAAGAATTTTAGTAGTTTGTTTTCATTAGGACTTTCCATTTTGATGAGAATTATATATGGATTTTCGGTTGCAAATTTCTTTTGTACAGAATGGATAAAGCACTTACATCTCAGAATTGACAAACGGACTATTATAGACTAGCAATAATTTTCATGTAGAGTTAGACGATTGCAAATTTTGAAGCTTTATTAAAATAAAGTATAAAAGCTTTCAAACGTAAACAATAGCATTAGTAATGTAAGCAAAATGCGCTATTATTTTCAATATCTTTTTATTAAAATACACATTAATTAGAAAGTTTCTAAGTGAAGAGCTTGTATAATTATTAAAACTTTCACTGTCTTGTTTATTGGTTTTATTATGCGTTGATACTTGATTATCTGTTCAAGATAAAGAGAATTCAATAAATTATATGGTTCGTTCATAGTTCAGTTAGTAATTTTGTTTATCATAGTTTTGAAGACTATTAAATGTTTTGCTTTTTCTCAAACAATTTTTTCACATCAGAAGATATACAATCTTGTTTGGTATTCAAATATCTCAAATTAATATACACTGGTGGACAAAATTAAGAGATGGAAGACATTTTCCCAAATATTTCAAAAAATACTGAATATAAATAAATGAAATTTGGTATGGATATAGCTTATTCCATGATAATAAAGTATGCAAAACAAAAATGAAAGTGCCATTCACTGGCAAGACCTATGGCCAATAAATCCAATGTAGTCTGAACTTAAGGATAAAAAATGACAATAAAAGTGTGGTTTGTACAGTGTGTGTTGCCTCTAGTATGGTGTATGGTCACCCTTGACAGACAGACAGCATGCACAACGAGTATGCATGCTGTTAATAAAGGAGATAAGGAGGACTTGTGGAAGACCCTCCCATTCTTCCACCAGAGCAATTTTTAACTCCAGAATGGTTCTGGTGGGAGGTTGGCGCATCGCAATGGCTCTCCCAAGAGCATCCTAAGCATGTTCAAAAGGATTCAGGTCAGGGGATTTAGCTGGTCAATCCATTCGCTGAATATCATCGCTTTCCAGATACTCATCAACCATGAGAGCCCTATGTGGTCGCGCATTGTCGTCCATAAAAATGAACTCTAGGGCCAACAGCGCCCCTGAAAAGACGCACATAGGGCTCTAGGACTTCCTGCCTGTACCTCTGGGCATTCACGGAACCATTGTTAAACATATGGAGTGGTGTGAGGGTATCTTGTATGTGCGAAAATGCTTTCCATTTCTTAATTTTGTCCACCAGTGTATATATGTTTGAGTTTAACGTAGTAGATCTGGAAACATTCTACAAATGCTTTTTTAACTTAAATTCCAAAATAAAAAGTTTTCATGCAAAAATATTCTTCGCTTAATTCAATTTTCACTGTTTTTAGAAAATTAAATGGAAATTGCTAAAAATTATTATCAAATTTATATATATATAAATACGTATTGTATATATATATTATTATTATTATATTTCAGAAAAATAAATCGAGTTTAATTTAGTGGTTTAATAATGAAGATCTCCAATCCGAAATCTTTAAAAATCAGCCAATAACTCTTTCTTAATTAAGAAAAATCTTACTTCGTTAAAAGAAAGATAATGCACTTTATGGAAAGAATAAATTCTTTATCCAATTCAATCTCAATTATAAAACATAAACGAGATTTTCTTTTTAGAAATTTTCTAGATAGCCTATCGACTACCTAAAATTATATTCTGACCTCGTATTATATTGAACCACAGCAACAAAACTCCGCTATCCATCAAATCAGGAAAAATGAATCCCGGGTGCTAACTTTTAGCAGCAGAGGTGGGACCTCGTCCTCTTACAGAGAAGCCAAGAGAGAGAGAGAAAGAAAAAGAAAGGAAAACCGAAGAAAAATAAAGAATTGAGGGTGTCGATGCACGGCCATATTGGATCTGACAGTTGACGACTTTGAGCAAAGAATGGTCGGCCTTCTCCTTTATCAGAGATGCTGCTTCCTTCCCCACACACCTCAACTCAACTCTAGAATCTCACGAGATCTGATCGCAGAACGTGATTCGAATGTGGAACCACCTTTTTTTTGCTTTATCTTTTCAGTTTTTGCTTGATTTCATTTCTGAAAGCGCGAAAGATCGGTAGTCTAAGTTATGGCTGTTTTATAGGTTGCTTTCTCTGTGCTTTCGTGTTGATGTCCAGATATTTTTTCGCTTTCTTTTTACATCCAAAGTGAAGATAATCTATCGATTTCTGATGATCATTTTGTTTTATATCATACTATTTTCTTAACTCGAATTTATATATTGAGTTTTATAGAATAATTTGTTTTATAGGATAGAACATAACGTGGCAATGATTGATAATGTAGCTTGTAAAAAATTGTAGTAAAATTATTGACGTGAATACTAACTCCCTATTTATTAAGTAAAACTATATTAATCCTTTTAATTAAAGAATTATTAGGCAGGGTGTTCTATAGTGAACATATGTTATGTATTTTGTTTGGTTACTTTTAAAAACGAATAAAATTTACACAAATTAAGGATTAAAAACTTCGATTCTTATGAAGAAACAATAGCTCTCTCAAAATCCTAAATAAAACAACTGGAATCCATAAGAATGAATGTGGAATAAAAAAAATCATATGGTTTGGTTATTAATGGTCACGTTGGGGGACAAATTGATTGATTTTTTGTTGAATTTTTACAAAGATTGATCTTTTCTATCTCAAGTACCATTCGGGATCCATTTTACTTGCTAAATGATCCACTGATGGCTAGACGCTAGTAGTCTACCGTAATTTTTTAATTCTTTACTGAAAAAACTGTAAGAGGAAACTCTTATTTACACTAGCTTGCCCAAGTAAGTAATTTTGACTGCTTTTTCATTTGCAGAAAATGTAAAAATAATATTACATAAATTATTTTTTTTCCAAGTGAAGTATTTTTTTATTGATAATATTTACTAATAACTTGTTATATAACTGTAAATAATATAATAAAAGATATTCAAAATTAATTAAAATGTTTTTTTTGCACATTAGTTATTCCTTCACAATGCAGTCTTTTTGACTGCTTTTGGGCAATATAGGTACATACTAGGTTTCAGTCTTTCTTGTGTTAATTGGACATTTTATGTACACCTTTCCTGTTTCCCAAATTACTTAAATCGGGAAGCCGTCATATAGTTGACAAAACAAGGAAAAAAATCAAGAGTTTGACTGGTATGGGGCGTGAACTAACGCATTCTCGACGAGAGATCAATGAATTTTCCAATTGTGTCACTGTAACATTCAGGGCTGTCGTAATATCTATTTTCTATTATGCAGCTTAAAACAGTTTTTAAAATGACTTGGAATTTATTCGAAATGCCTGAAACTAAATATCATATTTGAATTTAGAGCCATTAGTTCTATACTTAAAAGTTTGGTCCTTTACGGAAATTTCATATTGAACTAGGCGCCATTTATTTTCTATCCGCAATATTTTTACCTTTCTATTTATACTCATTTAATTCCATATGTTTTACTCGTTTATTTTAATATGTTTCGATTAATAGACTTTTGTCTGTTTTTTTTAATGTTGTTGGGCAGATAAGGAATTCTATTTTACATCGATGAGGAAAACAAAAGACAAAAAATTCCTTTACCAATTGAGTTCATAATATTTATTTAAAAATTAAGCAATTGAGTACCTGCAATTTTAGAAAAAGTGGGACGATTATGCTTAAACATGGGATTTAAATCAGATTTAATTGGCCACATGTAAACAACGTCACGAAAATGTGTCGAATTTGATTGGCTTCTGAATCTACAAATGCTACGATTTATTTATGGTGACGTCCTTTACCAACTAGAAGTATCGCCATTAGTGATAGACTAGAGTAAACTTTCCTTTGATGTGCAATTTAGTGTTAGTACATTTTAAGACTTCTGGACTTTACAAAAATAAAAATTGCTTTGCATAGCATTATTTTCAATCGTTTATTATTATCAAACTAGAAATTGAAAAAATTTCAAAAAAGCTTTTTTTTAAAAATTTTAATTATAGTGTTTTAATAAAATGATGAAAACATGTTTTTCTCTTTACGTTCTTTCTCTTTAAGAAAAATTACTATGGCTTGCGCTCTACTAGATTAAATTTTTCCTTCACATGCAATAGGTGAGCTCTGTCAATTGCGTTCTGCAAACTCTAAAGCGCAAATAATAATTTGAATGCTGATTTTTCAAACAATCTCGCTCATAGTTTCTGCGTGGTATTATAACTCTTTATTTAATAATATGATTTTTTCATAAATATTTCAAATAATAATGTGAGAAGAACGAACTGAAACAGAAGAAATACGATTAATAATATTCATTTAATTATCTAAAGAAACTTACAGAGCATTTGTTATGAATCCTTTTTGAGATTCTTTGTTTTTTCCCTCCCGTTCTGCTCAAATTGCATCAATAAGATTTTAAATTTCACACAGAATATTTTATAAGAAATTATATTTAACTTCTCCAGGACTGTGATTATATGTACTTGATTAAACAATGGTATTACATATGAAACGAGTTTGTTCTTACTATAGCGGACTAAAATTACCCGAACGTGATCTCAACATGGTAATTTCGTATTACTTCTCGCTGCACGTATGTAGTACGTATATGTTAATACGTACGAGCTTGAAGCGTGAAACTTCAGGAAGCACTTCCTTCATCTTTCGCTGTTCCTGATGGAGTTAAAAATGTTAAAATAAAAAACCCAGCCAGAACAGCACTTCAAAATACGCTCCATTGCAATTAAAGATTGCAGGCCAAGTGTCCGAGTGATCAGCTTTCCTGAGTGCGGAGCCATTTGTTTGCTGAATCGAATTCCATCCAGGGCATGGCTGTCTCTCTCCGTGTGTTGTTCTCCGTTGTGTGAATGTGACCAAATTTTGAACAGTTCTGTTACAGCGTGAAGTTGGTAATGTTGATACGAATGAAGTTTTACGAATGAAGTTTGCTGGTGCCTCCGGGCAACGTTAATTAAGCAATGCTTCCTCCAAGGTGAAGAACAAGAGCTCAGTGCCTGCCATTAAAAGTTAAGTAAAAAAATAAAAGTTTGTTATCGAGACATTTTATTTAAATTGACGGCTCAAGAAGATTGAAGAAGGGAAAAACTCTTATAATGATTTAAACATTTCAAAAAGAAGATTTAGTAGAATGTTCGCAATGGAGATCTTAATTAACATTTTCAGACGATGTAAATGCAAATTTGAAAGGAAAACAACATTATAAAGATGAGACAGTTGGTAAATTGGAAATCATAAACTTATATATTGCCTCCGGAACACCGGAATTCATATTTATTCAGATGCGCAAACATAGGTAATTTTTGGCAAAAAAATATAAATAATAAAATGCTGAATTTTTAAATATAGGCCCGGGGAGTGTCATTCAAAGGACATAGCCCCATAAAAAAATTTCCAATCTTGAAATCAAAAATGCAAAGGTAAGAAAACGTTTGTTTTATTTTTCACCAAGAAAAGTTAAGGGAATAATGCGTTGGATCCGAATCGTAGTAAAATTTTGCCAAGCCCATTGTATATAAGGAGTTTTATCAGTTTTTCTTGAATTTCGAACTTATAATGTGTTGGCAATGAAGAAATTCTAAGAAATAATAGCTACTTTTTTAAAGAAAAGACAAAGCAGTGTATTAACGATGCTGTTGCTTTATGAATTTAATGCAAATGATTGATTCATTCATTTCTGGAAAGTAATATCTTACTAGAATCAATTTCCCTTTGCACGCCAAGTTAACTAAATAAAAATATATTGATGATTCATATCAATATATTTTTGTGAGAAAAGGATTAAATAAAAAAAAATAATTCAGTTTTTAAATGACAGAAAATATGTCATGTTTATTTTCGCATGAAATCTCTACAATTTTGTTTGAGGTTAAAACTGATTGAACTTCAACAACTCTTTGAGTTTCAACAGTTTCAATAATTCAAAGTATACTCCACTCACTCTATTTTAAAGAGCTTACCTACTCACTTTGTAACTAGAAAAATTTATTTTCAAAGGAGGCATGTTTGAACAACTTTGCAGTACAATAAAAAAAGTTTTTTAGCAGTTACCTTTATGGATTCTGCAATATTTATTCCATACTGAATGTTTTGCATCTGATACATTCGTTTCCATATTACTTCAATACCAAAAGCAAAAATATTATTTTTGCATGCCCCCACCTTTTAAAATATATATTTATAAAATATCTCTACATATATAATTTATTTATATTTTTTTGGGGAGAAAATAAATTTCATATTCGCAGAAGGGTAAAAAAGAACTTGTTTACAAATAGCAAGTCTATTCAGATACTGTTAGGAATCAAGCAAAAAACTCGAAATCGAACTTTCATCTTCTATCCTGATCGTTATCAGCAACGAACGAATAGAAAAAGAAAACAAACTGTAAAAGAATATATTTTTCTGCGTTACCTAAAGAACGAAGTTTGCAGTTCATTCCTTAAGTAGAAAGCGAAAACTATTTTTTTTTTATCATTCTCTCCGCGTTTGAAGAATATAAAATTTTTCGACTTCTTGAGTTAAATCCTCATTTTTGCTACATACGAAACACCTGCTTAGATCTCATAGAGCTTGCAACTTTGGCGATATATTGGGTCACGAACGCCAATGACGATAGAAAAAGATGTAAAAAATATACTGCTTTTAGGTTCATACGCGATGGAAATAATTTTTTCGCTATTCGAAAATTGATTTTCGCTGTTGCTTGTTGTCGTATCTTGTGTCGTATCTTTGTTTATTTACTACTTTGGTAATAAAATTTAGTCTTGAGTTCAAAACAGCTGGATTGCTTTTCTTTTGACTCACGGTTTTTATTGATGGTAGATTGAAGGGAAAATGCTGGTGGTGGTTACAGTGAGTTACAAGAAATAGTAAATGTATTTTTTATTCTTATTTTAAGTGCGTGAAGAATTATTTATACTTAAGATGCTCTATTTTGAATGTTGTAATAAAATAGTTGATGCGCGTGTTACGTTTTCATTACAGCATCTTATGTACAGTGATGGTTTTTATGGTAATTTTATGGAAAATAAAATTACGTCGGATATATTTTTAAAAAAGATTATTTAAAAAAATAGTGTCGATATCGAATAAGAGTTTAAATTGATTTTTATTATTTCATATTCCGTTTTTTTCTCAATTGCTAGCGGAATTAAAATGGTGTTTAAAACAATAACTTTTAAAAAACTGATAATAATTTTTTTTTATATAGAGTAACAGTATTGTACTCTATGAAAAAAACCCCCTTCAAAATCATTATAAAAACTGGCATAAATAATCCCAGGTGACAGTCGATGTAATCACTATAATCATTGTGGTAGTAGACATATATTTGTCAAAGTTACCTCCGTTGTTAGGGTATGTTTTTTCGTTGTTTGGGAATGCAGGAATGCTTTTGAATTTTTGCTGAAAGAAAAAAAATAATGAACACATTTTTTACACGATATATCAATCTTTTAAGCTCAAAAGCTAAGTCAAGGTATAATTTTCCTTTTTCTAACTTATAATGAAATACAGGAAATTTTTTTTAGAAATTTAAAACTGGAACAAATAGTCTTAGTTGGCAGTAGATTTAATCACTGAAGTGAACTGATGATTGAAAATCATTACGTTGTTGTATTTACTAAAAAATACTCTATCGTCCAAGCAAAAAACTTTTTGGGATTTTATTTAGAAAGCTATCAACTATGTTTTGAGCTATTATCTTAAAAGTAAGTGCATATACTATGAGTTAGGGACCAGTGTAGTTAAAAAAGCAAAATTTTAAAATTTCTGGATTGTGTCTTAGTGAAAAAACATGCTTAAAAATTGAAATTTCAGCTATTTTTAACTTAGTTTGTAGATCAAAGCATGCCTGTTATAATCATAAATACTCATGAAATATTGCAGATAATTGGTTTAAGAAAAATATAAGATATCGTGTTTAAGGTGGTGTGAAATGTAAAAAAAGAAAATCTGATTTTGAGATAAACGCATTTAAAAACTTAAAACCATTAGTCTCTTCACTGTTATCACCTTAAACAAAGCCTGCTACTTCGTAAATAATTGGAGTACAAACAAAAGTAAAGTATTTTTAGATAGATACAACTACATGGATTCTAAATTTATTATAAACTCCTTTTCAAAATTTTTGTCCAAAATAACGTTTCTGCATAAGCCAAATACCATAAGCTCCAGAAAATCTGCAGTTTAAACTTGATATTAAATTTTAAGAAAATTAAAAAAATTTATAACTTATTCTGTTTCTTTGCGAAAAGAGTTGAAAAAACTTTTGTAGATTCTTTCATATTTTATTTAATATTACAATTATTTTGATCTGTTGGGAAAATAATTAGAAGTAAAAATAAAAGTATCAGTATCCAAGGGTTTTTATGACGTCTTTGAATATTATTTAACCAAAAATTAAACTGATAGCCGCAAATAAGTGAAAACTTACTTCACCCAAAATCATATACTACGCTTGAATAAAATATATTTGTCGAAATTCAAGGAAAAGTTCTAAGAGAACAATCAGTAATTTTCCACCGCGATATATTTTAATAATAAAATGGAAATAAATTTCAGCAAAATAAATTTTTAGTTACCTAATAAATTCTAACAATAACTCAATTTCCCGACTAAATGAATTTTAACCCTTTGCCTGTGGGATACATTGGAGAAAAATGTGCCAAAAATTAAAAAATTGCTTTCTCTTTACTCTCTTTAATTTATCTTTCTTAATGTTTTTTCGTTATTATGATCAAAATGTTGGAAATAAGTCATTTAAAAAAATTTAAGTGAAATAAATACTATATTCAATCCTTTCACATACATGGGAAATGCTAATGGATAACAGTAATTTTTGCTGAAATTATAGCAAAATGAATCAATGGCGTAATTTTTAGGTTGAATATGAAAAAATAATACAACAATATTATTATTTATATCCCCTGTCATGCTTTTATGTCCCTCAAATTCCTTTAAATTTCCAACAAACACCAAAAATTCAACAAAAAGCACGAAATTGTTGAGCTTTTCGCGGGAAAAATTTCATTTGGAAAATGGCAAAATTACATATTATGCATTGGACGAACTGAGTTCGGTCTTAATGGAATTGAAGCAACGATTTTCTTTTCCCGAGCTCAGGTCAGATACTCCGAAATTAGAACATTTGCATTACATGAAATAGGTTCGACCATTAAAGTGTTGAGAATAATTAAATTAAGCTGATATGTACGGTGCGAAAAAGGAAAATAGAATACCTTTGAGAAGCTTTTGATCTAATGTTTAGACTTTCACGTAGTAGAACCCAGTTTCATTGGTTCTAGAGCTTGGCCTTAAGTGCATTAATTAATTAGTGCAGACAACTTTTTAAGACACGGACTCAGGCGAAGAAAAAACGTACTTTCGAAAAACGAAGAAAAAACGCAATAAATAAATTTTTTTTTTACCAAATTCGGATTCTTGAAACTCATAATATGAAGGTAGCCGCAATCTGGAAAATATGGTCCCAATAGTTTGGTTAAGAGAGCAGTTAAAATTTGCGACACTTAAATGTTAATTTTACCTTTTTGAACATTTCGTCGTATTTCGAGATATTTCTAATCGAAACGAATAGTCTTTGGACACAGTTATAAAAATCGTTTTTTCAAGGATAACATCATGCTAAAAACAAATTTTATTTTTTTACTAATTGTATTATTTTACATTTTTTTACTAACAATTATTGTTTATTATTTATTAAATAGTAGTCAAAAGAGTTCGAAATGCGAGATTTATAAATTTTCACATATTTATAAAGAACGATACAAAATGGCAAATGGCAAGATACAAAATTTGAGTGCAATCGAGTTATCAAATATCAGTTATAAAAAAAACGTGTATTTTAAATTTGATTTCTCGAGAATTATTAGACTGCTTTTATTCAAATTTTTTTTTGCGAACTTATAGTTTTTAAAATGATGTAAAAAGTTGTTTACGTTACAATTCAAAATATTTCCAACTGTTTTTAAACACTTTTTGAACTATAAGTTCAAAAAGTGTTTTGAATGGAATTATTGTTGAATAAACATATTTTATAATTACGCACCAAAATCCTTTTTTTTTCTATTCATTATAAAAAGATTTCAAAACATGGTAAAATACGCAAAAAAAATTATTAAAAAAAAAGTAAATACATAAATAAATAAAAATTTGATTGCTCTTCTGCCCGAACTAATATAAACATATTTATTCCAAATAGCGGATGCTTCTCCCTTATTTAGAAGTTCAAGAATTGTTTATTCTGAGAAAGTGTATTTTTGTGTCTCATTTCGAAAATTGAAATATCATTTGCCTTAATTAATTGGTATATTTTAGGTCAGGCACTTGAACCATTGTGACTGATTCCTAGCACGAAAAAATCGATCATTAAATCAAAAGTTATTCAGGGTGTTCCGTTTTTTATTTTGCACACATTACATAATAGAATATTTTCGAATTAATCACCTTGAAATATTTTGCAAAGTAAGACACAAAAAGGCTATTTTAAAAGTTATTATATGTGGTTTCTGAAATTTGAGGTTAGGAATTCTGTTAATTAGGAAAAATTTTCAACAGAGAAATTTTTTCGACCAAACTGAAAAATTTCAGGATTAAATAACGGTAAACAGTACTCTAGAGTGGATATTTTTTACCATAAAATTTTCTACTGGAACATGTAACAGAACAAAAAAAAGTTTGATATACCGTAATTTTTACGGTAATAATTATCGAAGAATCTCTAAATCACAACAATTAAATAAATATCACTGTAAAAATGAATTTTACGGTGAAAATAAACTTAAGAGTAAAATGGATTTAAGAGTAAAATGGATTTTACGGATGACGCACCCCAAGTGCCAGTACTTTATACGGTTATTTGATCCGACATTTTTTACAACGCAATCACACTCTTTGTAAAAGTGCCCCTGTAAAAGTGTTTCACTACTGTCTTGCTACATATGCAGATAAACTCGTTATAAGTCTTCCCGCGTCCTCTTAGATTGTTCTTCCAAAGCTCTATCGTTAAAAGAATTAACGCTTTTTCGAGAATAATGCTCTATTTTTATAACTGCAACTGTTTCAAATGACTGTCAGGTTAGGTTTTGTCATTATTCAGCCAGAGTTCTCTACGAATTAGTCACAAAATGTCAATATAAAGTTAATGTCACAGTTATGTAAAAAAATTCCGCAATTTAATTTTTAAAAGTTTGAAAGGTTATTCTTATACTTCATTGTTTAGACTCATAAAAATAAATAGAAATTGAAATTTTTTTTATTAATATTATTAATTTACACTTAGTTTTGAAAAATTCTTAAAGCGGTATTGGAATAAAATAGCTTGTAATAAAGTTTAAGACCGCAGAAAGAAAAAGAAAAAACAATCTTCAAGCAACTTACTCTATCATTTGAGTCCACGCCTATATATTTTATATATATACCGACTGAAACAATTTTAATGAAAATCATTAATTGAAATGTTAATTAAAAAACCGGAAAAAAGCCGGAAAAAGAAAGATATAATCTTTTCTTCAGCCCACACAATTATATCCGCAAAACAGAGTGCTTTCTGATATTGTATCAATAAAGCCAAAGCAAAATATATTAATACAATAGTGTGAGGAGCACTCAAAAAAATTTTT
>NC_092211.1:38198990-38232708 GCF_043381705.1 Parasteatoda tepidariorum
TATATATATATATAAGTGTAAATTCAGTTATTTCATAGAAGAACAAGGTATTTCATGAAATAACTAGACAAGTCACAAGTCAGTTAAAGTATATAATAGTTGAAAAAATTCGTACTTTTCCTAGTTGTTCTGTAAAATAACTAATAGTTGAAGGTTAAAAGGAAAAATAAATAATTTCAAAGTTATTTTATAAATTAATTGATCATAAATAACTGAAATTTCTCGATAAAATATATTTTACCTCGATTGCGAATGATTAATTGATAAATAATCAGGAAAAGCAGGTGATATAATTTATTATTGCTCATATTGGACAGATTAATAACTATGTCTAAAAGCAACGAATGAAACGTATACACTCACGCGTCATTGCGGAGCAAATACAAGCGGTTCAAAACTGACTAAAAGTAGCTAGAGCCGGTTCAAAGAACTTTCGATAAAACAATGATTCGAGTTAACCATGATTAAATAAATGAAAACCCAGTCAAATTGGTGATATTAAAAATTGTTCAATCATTGTTTTGGAAGATTGTTTGGAAGAGCATTTTCTTGTTTTATAGTCTAGACAATTTTGTAGTTTAAATATAGTTTAAAATAAGGCTTTGCTTCAAGTTAGAAGCATTCAGTATCCTTCTTTTATACTTTTTGTGAAAGTTCTTTGAAAAAACTATTAAAGACAAGACGCTATGGGGAGAGGTACGTTTAAAAAATAATTCAAGTTTTTGTAAACAGTGTAAATTTGTGTAAGAGTGTTAATTTTTCTTAACTTTTTTTCTTTTTTAAGGTAGATCTTTTGTTTTTGTTTCTTTTATTTTAATAATTGAGATTCCATAAGATTATAATACGATTTATAAATAGTATTCTTGAAAACAACACGTTATAAAAATGACTGAGTAATTTGTACGAGAAAAGCAAAATATTTTAAAGAATTACAGGAATGAGAATAATCAGAACAGGAATAAGAAATTATTTATTTTTGAATGAATTGTTATTCTGAATAATTATGTAGAACTAAATAATATTGTGTTTGAAAAATTTATATGCAATGTGAATAATTAATTGGGAAGTGAAGACGAGATGCTTTGAGCAATTATCTATTTGGGGGCTGAGAATAATTATATAGTTCAAATACGTTCCCTTTTGTAAAAAAATGTACAGGAAAACAAGTTTCATAGCAATAAAGCAAATAAAGCAGCTTTTCTGAAATTATATAATAAGCTGGAATAAATACGTAAATATTTACTTCATTTTTATTTATTTGAGATCGAGTCAGTACTGTTCAGATTGCTGCCAGATTTCATTTTCATTAATCATTTTTCATTAATATAAAGGTATGATAAAAATAAGTCCTTTTTTTGTAAAATATTATTTTTTAAATTCTCTGTTAAGTGACTTTGCTAGTGATTTGTAAGATCCCCTCGTCCTGGTAAGACCGTTTGAATAAATTAAGGCATTGACTAGTTATGAAGTTTATTAATTATACTGTTATCTACACATCCTATATTGTGTAAATTTATAAAAACTTAGTGCAAAGTAAAAACCTCTATGATTGCATAATTTTACTTTCCAAAGCAGAATCACGCTCAAAACATCTTATTTAATACAGTACCAGTATAGTTAAAAATCTTGTCTAAATTTTATATCATTCGATAACTTCCGGTTTTAATATAAGATTACATGCATTTCTTAAGTATGTTATTTAACGTCTTAATATATCTTTTTCTTTTATATTTTTGAAATATAAGGTTTCTGCAAACAAATTAATGACTAATGGGGCCATGAAGGAGAAAATTTACCTTGGATACACCAAAAATTAACCGCTTATATGCAAAACGCTCGTTAAATTATGTGGCATATGTAAGCAAAACCAAGAAGAATATTCTATTTAATACATATCGTATTTTTACAACTGAGCGAGCCTGGAAAGCGAGCGACTTAACTAAGCACCCTAGACTCAACTAAGCGATCTTTAAAAATAAAAATAGAAATATCATATCTTTAATTGGGTACTTGCAACTCGAGAAGAAGACAATCACTTATACGCAGACCCGTGACCTATGACCTGGGCGTCAGCTAATCGCTAACAAACAAAGTCGAGTTACGTTTCTTCACATAAGTTAGAATGTTAATTAAAAGTTCATTAAATACAATGCCATATCGCGGATAGAATTCGTTAAAATATTATTATTTCTTTTCTACGTCCTTTACTGAAGTTGATTAATTATTTGTTTACATATTTTATTTTAACCATGATATATTTTTGGTTTGTGACCCTGGCAATTTCGATGCATAATCAGTTTGTTTATGTTCTACATGACTTCGTGCCTGTCTGTATGTTAAGTCAGACATATATACTGAAAGAATTGAAATCTATGTGAAAGAATGCAGAATGTGACACTTCAAGGAATCGATACTTGACGGACTTGGCTTACTCTAAATAGAATGGAAAAAACATTTAATTAAGTAAACAGCGTTTCAACAACCAATCAGGTTTGAAATACACACACAACGTCACTTGCAGGTATCTCATTGAAAACTTGCGTTTCATTTCCAAAATTACTTCGCAATTGAATTCTGGGTTGTGTAATTAATTAGTGAGTTTTGCTGATGAGGTTAAGAAGCTAAATTGCAAGTAATTAAGTGTTATTTTTAATTTTTAATACTCATGAAAAATTATTTTTTAATTTATTATATGTTAATATTTCATACTGTTTTTTTTAAAATTAAATAATGAAAGAATTCAAAAGTTTTCCAGCCCTACAATATTAAATGAATACATTATAAATGTAATACTTTTTATGAATATTCCATGTTCCTTATTCTTTTAGAGATTTCAAGCTGCTCGAGAAATTCCTATCTCATGCATAAAATAGATATAAAATATGTTTCAATTGAACATTTCCAAGAATGGATCCCAAAATAAGTACCATCAATGCATCCTTCAATACAAGTAGTCTTACGAACATACTCCTGAAAAAAAAAAAAAAACGTCGAGACGTTACGTTTTTATTATATGACATCATACATTCAGACGTCTGATTTTTTGTTTGCCCGGCATTTTCCCATGATTCGTCCTTCTTTTGAATTTAGATAGCTTTCAAACTCACGTCTGCCAGTAAGGAAAAGGAAAAAAATCAGGAGAAGAACCTGGAAAAGCTTTTCGGAGAAGAAGGCCACTATGGAATTGTTGCATGAGAAAACCCCTTTCCTATGGAGCATTCGTTAAATTCTAACAGAGCCCCTCCAGAGAATAGGACATCAATTTCAAGATCAAAGAACTTACACTATTTCTTCCGCTTTTTCGATTTTAGTGCGGATTCGGGCACAAAACGGTCAGCTATATTCAGGTATCTTCTTGGAATTGTTCACTGGATGTAACGGCACCTGAGGCAAAAATGGAAAAAAATGCATTCTGATATTTGAAACGTGAAGTAAAAGATTACCTATCAAAACCAAAGTTGAATATTTGAAATTTTTCTTGGTATTTTTGACCGGTAGGATAAACAGTTTCATATCCCCCCCCTTAAATCCCATAGTAAAATCCCACTTATACAGTGAAAGTTTGTAAATTAAACATAGAAATGCGTTACCAATCGCTTTCATTACTAACTAAAATTCTAAACTTTTATATTGCAAAATATGTATACCCCCTTCGTATTTCTTTCTGAAATGCATTTGCTTGGATAACGCACAATATCAAAACTGATTTTTAATAAGGGAACGATATAAATTTAGTCAGGTATCATTTTGAATCCATGTGTCTATAATATACAAGGTTTAATAAATTAAACTAATGTTTGAGAATTTCTAGTAGGAATAAAATGCAAAAAAAAAAAAAAAAAAAAAAAAAAAAAAAAAAAAAAAAAACTAAAAAAACTAATGGGAAATAATTTAAGAGGACAAAAACTTTTTATCCGAAAATTCCCGTTTTAGTTCAAACATTTTCGATCAGATGGCGTTGCAAGTAGTAAGCAAGTAATTAAATAAACAAATAAATATTAAAAAAATTTTCAAAATTTTTTTACGAACTAAAATTATATAAAGATATTTCCTATACATCTACTATCCACCACAATTACGTGTCATATTTGGAGAGCACAATTTACATCCATTAAAACTGAACGAAAAAAGAAAAATTTTAGAATAGGTCAACCACGCCATCTATCTTAAACTTATTAAATTAAAAACAGGAATTCTGAAAGAAAATTGTTGGCCTTTGCGCATGAACTTGTTGCAGGAGTCACTTCTTTTAAACTATAGTTGTTTTCCTGTTTTAACTGTGCTGCGGAAATCTTCAGTTTGATTTAGGGAACCTCGTGAAATAGTAATTTTTATAAACACAGTTTAAAATCACAAAAAATGCTGAAAGGCATGCTAAAAATTTTCCAAATTAACAAACTGTAATACTAATTGTAATTTTCTTGTTAGTAACTGTATTTTTTATTTATGTTTTAGGTAGACGCTTTCGGTGGTATGTTAAAACGTTTGATTGTTGATTGAGAAGTCTCCTATTCATATATAAGGCTGCCTAAAAGCTTAACAATTTCTTTTTAATTTCTAACAAATTTTTAAGTAGCTTTTGTACTGTTTTGTTTATGGTTCTAAATAATAAGGGATTTTCAAAAAATTTAATTTTGAATACTAAAACAAAATTTCATAACTAAAGGTAATATCCTAAAATGATGGTCCGAATAATAAAATGTGATAGTATTAGGAAATAAAACACGTTAAATAAAAGAAAATCTAACTGGGTGGGGTTCTATTTAATGACGATGCAATTTTTAATTAATCTCATTAAATAGTACAAAATTAAATTTGTGGAAAACCTTTTACCATTTAAAGCTTTCTTTCCAAACTAACGAAAATTACTAAGAAACTCACTATAAGCTCTTTTTAAACTTTTAAAATATTTAAATAGGACTTTCTTCAGAAGTTGATTATTCATCTTCAAATATGATTCAAAACAAAATTAGGAAATTTTTTTTAAATGTTTTCCTTGCATGCGCAGCATTAAAATAATATTTTAATTACTCACATCTTGAACAATTTTAACGAACTTTTTCAGAATTTAAAATTATATTTTTTATATTAATTAAAAATTACTCTAAAAATTTTGTTTAATTTTGTGGATTATTTCTGCAGTTTTAGTAAGAAAACCGAAATAAAAAAATTAGTTTTTTTTTTATAAAAGTGTCCATATCTTCATGAATATTTAAGCTAGGTTTATGGAATTGGGTGCAATTATTGCATATGATAATCAACGTAATTGACTTGAGTTACAATCTTATTACAATCTTTTTCAGTACTTGGTGTTAAAAACATTTTCTTTTTTCTTTTTCTTGTCCTCCAAACATCTAAAAGCTTTTAAGTTGATTGATCTGCATAACAAATCGCATGACTTAAACACTTCTAAAGTTTTTAAATAATTTTCATTTCTTGAGAAATATGCAATTCGAAAGTGTAAGCTTCATTAGAAATAGTTGGTATGACAGTATGCGGCATCATAGTTCCGTTTATGTTCAAAATTTTTACAGTCAGTTTAGAAAGAATTAAAAAATAAATCTAAACAATTAATTCATAATTAAGTTTTAATTCCTATAAAAATACAAAATAATTCTAAGCAAATGCTTAAAGTATAATAAATTTTTTAATACTACTTAAAGTATTATTTAAAACAACCTAACAAAATGAATAATAACTATAGTTTTGCCAATAAAAGGAGAAATTCCTGAGTTTATTGTGCCCCTTTAGATAAATATATGTATATAAATTAGCTAAAGCGACGTCGATTCCTTCTCAACGGAAATTTTGTTAACTCTTGATTACATAAAAGAATTTTCCGAATTCCTATTTCATCTTGTCTGTGCCTCCTAACATCCTTCCTATACATTATTTTATAATAAGGATAAATATAAGAAAACAACAGCCATTCAAATCTTATTGGAAATGTTCCAACCGAGAAGACAGATGCTACTACAAACAACTCTTACGAAGCATGGTTAAACTGGATAAATTTCCTTTTCAAACTTTAATCGCAGAAAATTTCCTTCCTTTTGAAATAAGCAAAAATACTTTACGAATGCTCTAACCATCTTTCTCAATTCCGAAAGACAAATTCTTCCTTTGTTAATCTGCCTCAAACACATTTCTTGAGCTTGGCGATAGAAATGGCGACATAGGGATAAATAGTAGGGAAAATTTGAACCGAAAAGGAAAAACAATATAATGTTCTTATAATTGAATTAATCTAATTGGGGAAATGTTGGAGGAAACGGAGTTTATTTTTCATCGGTGTTTTCCTTCTCGCAAATTGCAAAACTATTTCTTTTGATAAACTCCAGAAGGTTATGACTGCTAACAATCGTCGGAAAGCCTTTAGATGGTTAATATTTGAAATTTGGCTTGTCAAACGAGTCAGGCCTCTGTAAAGGATTACACGATAAATATTGTTTTGTAATTAAAATGGATGTGTTTTATGCAAATTAGATCACTCCAATTTGACAATTAGGGAAGAAAAAGTATTGAATTTATTTGTTAGAAGAAAAGAAATGGGTCTTTTCTGTGTTCGGGACAATGATATCTAATTTATTAGCATTTTCTAAGTTAATTATTTCACCCAAATTAAAGAAAAATAATGTTTAGTATGTTTAAAAATTATTATTGAATAATTGAGAGGCTATTTATTTGTCAAATGTTATTCCATTATATTTCAGTGCTCTCCTTATTGTAATAAAGATGTTTTTTTTTTCTTTCTTTTTTTTAAAAATCCATTTCCAAAATAGGTGTTGTTTTGGACTTGAAGGAGTGTGCACCTTATTTGGATGTCATCACACTTTTCAACTGTGTTCTAGAGTAATAGTAAACAGTGCGCATGCGTCGTCATTGCTTGCGTTGCTATAGCGACAGCTGCTGTTTGATAATTTTTTTTAAAATTCTTTCTTTTTATTTTTAATTTTGTTATGCATTAAGTTGGTGAGTTTATTTTTGAGATATGGGACCAGAGAAATCCCGTAAATACTTCTTGAGCTGTGAATAAAAGAGAATTTAATCATTTGAGCGATATTTTTGTTTTTATTGTTTTGATTAAGAATTAGAAATTCTAACCTGCAGTTCTAACTGGCTCGTTTTCAATACTAATTAAGTTGAGTATCACAAACAGAGAGGATCCGAAACTGATTGACACGGTCCCAAAGGTTATAGTTGAAGCAAGAAAAAAAAAACGATGACAAGGCCTAAACTTACCGAGGCTGAAAAAGCTAAAGACAAAGAACGTAGACGGGAATACCTTAAGCGTTACACCCATGTCGTTGGACTTGATAACAAATGCAGCTTATTAGATGACACGAGGACAGACATCAATCGATGCAATTTTTTCAAGGCATGCCTTGAAATGCTGTGGCGTGTAAAAAAAATTACAGCAATCATTTTATCAATAGGTAACATGTGATCGCGGAAAGGAGATCACATGTTACCTATTGGCAAAAATTGTACAATTCTACCTAATAGTAGTAATGGTATAATGCTATAATTGGTATGAAATCTATCTATTGGTATATTGGTATTGGTATAAAACACAACTTCTTTTGCAAGCAATTAACTCAGTCCTCAAAGGGGTATAGACAGTGGGGCAAATGCTATATATGCATTTAAATATTTTTTTATTTATCACAAATGAAGTGACAATTGCTTTTTACTTTCTCGATTGATTGAGAGGGAATTGGGCCATATTTTAGAATATTAACGGATTTTTCCCTCAAAAATAAACCAAAATATTTCTTTTACCAATATTTTTAGAAAGGAATTCATTATATTATATTTATTTCTTTATAGTTTATTGTTTTTGTATAGAATACGCTAACAAAAATATTCTTGATTAGCTATGTAGGTTTTCTATGGTAATTTTAAATTCAGTATTAAATTACTTATTCAAGCTTTTATTTCCCACTATTTTTCAAAAATCATAAATCTCTTAAAAATCAGAAGTTTTTGAATATTAAAGTCAAAAATGTTGTAAATAGAGTATGAAATTACTACTTCCGACCTTTATTTCCTATCTTTCTATAACGTATGGAGATGTTAAATTTCCATGGCGTTGAAATCATAAAACTTACGGAGTATTAAGAAAAAATCGCTCACTCTATTAAAAGGGAATTCAGTAATGATAGAGGATTAATTTTGTTTAGAATCTTCGTTAAAAATGAAATGAAAGAAAGTATACAATTTAGTATCTCAAATTGATGTTTAAGCGAGGAAAAATTCTTCCAAATCACTACTATGGTAAAGGGAATTGAATGTAATAAAACTATTTTCACTGCTAGATTAAATAGAGAGGACTATATAGAAAACCGTCGAAACACCTACACCTAGAGAAAGATACTTAGCAATTCTTCATGGGTTTTGGAGTTTTCTTTATTCAAATATAGCTAGCTTCAGGCTCAATTCAATACAAAGTACGTAATAAACATCACTTGGGTAGTGGATTTTTTTTTTGAATCAGGGTTAAAAATTTGACAAGTTGAAATCTTTAATGAGGTTTGCAAGCTCAAGAAATTTAAAGTTTCACCCAAAATTTTAGAGAACAGTTTAGTTCCTTAAAGGTAAATATTGGAAGGTATTACTTAATTACAAAACTTCATTTGCTTCACAAATATACAGATTGAAAATAACAGTCAACATGTTTCAAGTGCTCAAAAATAGACGCCTATTTTCAAAACTTGCCAGACATGAATGAGAAGAAACAAAAGTGACTTGAAATATAAAACGTAATGTTAACAACGAAAAAAGGAAAATAAATGTGAAAAATAAAACTAGAAAAACTTTAGTTGTTGAAAGAAAAAAAAGATTAAAAACGGAACAAGAAAAACCACCGTGACTGAGAGAGTATTAAATCAGAGTAAAATACATTTCCACTGGCGATGGAGAGGTTATATGGAACTAATGTCGTCAACAAGAGAATCCGTATTTATATGAATGAAAAAAGGATTTCAGGACATTAAAAAATTGGATAACATTGGATTGTAATATTGGATCATATTTTTTCACTTCCCCCCTATGTATCAAAAGGTGCAGCAAAACACGCTTTGGAAACCACTGTATTAAAGCAAAAAATTGTGAAATAATAAAAATTACTGAAGTGACTGTTGCGGTTGAGGTGAGAGAATAGAGAGATTTTAAATAGTGTTTGTTTTAAGCTAACTATAATTTTAATCTTATTTCCTACTACTAAACAATTTTACGATTTGTTAAGGTTTTTTGCGCATGCGCTTTAAAGCTCAAATTACGCTAACGTGGCGCTATGCAAAATATCTAGCTCTATGTTTAGATTCTATTAGGAAATATTTAAACAGCACAGGGGTTATAATTTTGCATTCACTCATTTTATCAAAAACATCAGTTTGGGACGGAGATAGCCTGGGTGGTAGGCCGTTGGACTCATGTTCGTGAAAACGGGAGTTAGAATTCAACCGGCCAAAGAATTTCCGTGCAATAAATGGTGACTGGTGCATGTTAAATCTGTTGGAGTCACAACGCCCTCCAAGTTCCCATAACGAGTAATACCTCTGGGGGTACTGATCCAGGAGTTTCCTTGTCTTCTGGATTGGGTTCAAAATTACAAGGCTTCGGTGTTGAATATTGTTTGCCATAAACTCAAAATTGGGTTGGTTGTTCGGCGATGGTTATAAAAAAATATCAGTTTCATGTTTCAATATATATATACTCCAGAAGGTTATNTATATATATATATATTGCAAAAAGGCAGTAACTAATTTAATAAATCTATGTTTTATGCTTTGAGAATTTTATTAGTAATCTAATACAAAATGGGACTTTCATTAAAATTTAAAACCTTTTATACTCGTCTATTATTGATTTCATTCTAATCAAATTCGTTAGATGCATTTGAAATATTCAGTTAAATTAATTTTTCACTTATTTATTTAACCTGCATTAAATATTTTCAAAATCGCGTTAGCTCGTTGCTATTCACTAATGCAAAAACTATATCAATAAAATAATACTAAATTCAATGTATAAATTCAAAGGGATGTTTGCTTTGAGGATGTTTAAGTTAATAGACTTGAAATTCACATCATTTTAATTAACGATGTTACCCGTCAGAAAATCAACTGCCTGAAGGTTGAAGTCGTTAATATAGTTTCAACTGAGTGAGAATTATAAGTAGAAGTCCGTAAGCTTCATTTCACAGTAATTCGAAAGATAATTGGAAAACAAATATTTGTATCATGAGTTCGAAGAATCATCTATTCAATTTCAATGTTGGATAAATAAATAAGATTATAAATGGTTCATTAAAACATAATTAGTTTTTTCCATTTCAATTGAGAGTTATTTATGTACAAATTTCTATCTTAAATTTATCTTCTTAAATGAGCGGTGGAAGATATAAAAATTAGAATAGCATTAAAATTGGTAGACTTATTGCAAAACAATAATAATTAACAAGAAATAGAAACCAGAAAAATTTAAAAAAAAAGACAGCTTCTCAATGTTCTCTAGTCAAAATTTTAAGAATTCGTATTTGAAAAATATTGTGCCTGAATTATGCATTTTCTATGATAAATACTCGGTAATAATCAATTTTTTAAAATTTATTTTCCTGAGAAACTCATTAAAACCAAAAAAAAAAATGATTAGAATTCGATGAACATAATGACATCGCAAATGAAGCTTGCTATTGTTTAAAAGAAACTTTTCATAATACTTTCTTCAGAAGCTGCTTTTTAAAATTATATTTCTTTTTTTTTGTCCAGGTCATTCAAAACATTTCAAACATTTTAACTTATAGCTTTTTCTTTAATTTTAAAATTTTATTGTTTTTAGCAACTTTTTTTAAACATTAATGCTTAGTTTTTTAAAACAAATTCAAGCAATAAACTTTTGCAGCATTCTCTTCATAAAAATATACTTCGCAATTTTCTGATAATATGTAATTTTAAATTCTAAATTCGTGTTAAAAGGCGCTTAATTAAAGAAAATTTAATTAATTATAGGCATTTAATTAATAAGACAGACGTTCAGAAAAATTATTTTTATTTAAAAAAATTGCGCTTAAGATAAATCGTAAATATTGAAAGACATTTCAATATCTAGAATAATATAAAAAAGTATAAAATAAACGCTACTAATACTAAACAATTAAAAAAATATTGTGAAAACATTACGATGAGTAATAATTTACGATAAAACTTTCAAATAGGATATAACATGTAAGCATATGTTACAGATATCATCATGGCTTGCAATGAAAGTTACAATGGAATAATTACATTTTCTGAACTATAGGTTACTTTTGACAAAAAAATTTCATCCATTTAGTAGAAATATTAAATTTATAGATAAATTCTGTTTTGTCTGTTTTTTCTGTTCCGTGTGTGAAGAGAATTCGATGAAATCCAAAAGGAAGTTTAAAAGGGGAGTCATATAAGTTTGAAACATATTTAAAAATAAATGAAGCAGTTAATAAACTTTTTATCACTTTCGGACTGGGTTTAAGCATCGAACGTTAAATTGATTACAAAAGTCTTTAAAAATTAATAGTAGTACCAAATTTTTGCAAAAATGGGCCATAAAGCTTGAGTTATAAGTAAATAAGTTATAAAAAACTTGATAATGAGCTCAACTAGATGACTCTGTCTCGGAATACTAATTTAAACTATTGTTTTATACAAGCAGTTTCTACGTTTCTATGGAAATACCAATTTTACCAATTAAGATTTTTTAAACCTACAATTATTGTTATATCCCTTCAATAATTCAATATTTAGGTTATTTTTATGAAATTATTTAAGCAAAATACTGGAAAAGAAAAAAACAAGCAGTATATTGAATAAATAATATGAATTACATTTACAAAAAATTAAATTAGCATTATCAATCAAACTTTTCAAATCAAAATATAATAAAAAGTTAAGGTGTAGAATCAGGGTCCTCTAGGTTTGGTGATAAGTTTTGCTCAGTTTTGCTGAACTCCCGTCTTCGGTTACCCTGATATTTTTTGTTGTCTTTATTTTCAATGACGTCACCTACGGATTATCACAGCTTTTATTTACTGTTATGTGACTGGTGCTTGGTTTATTTTTATATATATTAGTTTATTTTCGAACCGTTAACAGGAGTGGGGCTTCCGATTGTGAGCTATTACAAAAGGAAACTAAATTCAACAATAAAGAAATATGTTTATGAATGATTTTTGTTTTATTTTGTACTATTCTCAATTCTTAAAATTTTAATACCAAACATCTTATGCCAATTCAGATTATTTTATTCATTATTCATTTTATTTCTTATATTTTATTTATTATTCATTACATTATTTTATTTATTCATTTCATTCATCATAGTTTAGATTTTATGCTCGTGCATGCACCAAAACGAAACGCCCCACGCCTTAAAATGTAGTTCCACAAATTAAACTGTTTGAAATAAAACCTAGTTTTAATATTCACAAAGATAAAATGCTGATATTGACTAGTGAGTCTTCAAGTTTGTGAAATAATTTGTTGTCTTTCTTTAGTCATAAGTTCATAATTTCTAACGTATTTTATTTAAAAAATCGAGAATCTGTCAAACAAAGGTTGCAGGGTCGAAAAAAATTGGAAACCGCTGTTCTAGACAATCAAAGAGTAAAAAGAGTGGGGAAAAATTCCTCTAGACATCTTTTCATTTAACAGTCGTATTGTTATACGTGAGTCGTGATGGCTCAGGGGATAGAGCGTTCAATTCCCAATGAAGTGGATTGGGTTCGAATATTCGAATCACAGCGGTGGTTGGTTGCTACGATTTCTACTCCCGACTTGCGCAAAGTACTGTTATGATATGAAATATCCTCAGTGGTTGACGGATGATGGGTTAGAATTCATTTGCTGCCGGGATAACCGTGGGGGATGACGTGACTTTCCTCTACATGTAACGAAAGTGAGGCTAGTTCCATTAAACAGTCCTCGATGAATTGGTACCAATGCTTGATTTAAGGAGTTCCCTTATTTTCCGGATTGAGTTCAAAATTGCTAGGCCATGGAAGTGAACGGTAATAGTCATAAACTTAGAATTGGGTTGGCTGTTTAGCCGGTTATAAGTTAAAATAATATAGTGTATGTACTAAATTGTAATTAGAATAATTTACGGAAACCACTTGGGGAGCTTGCTTCACTGCGAACTATTATTTAAGTCCTGAAAACAGTTATAAATTTTTTTATATCTGACTCAAAGACGCAACTTTACTCTAAAAATATTTGTTCTATATTTATCATACTCTTTAAAACAGTCTAGATAAAATTACGGTAAAAAGTACCAGTGTTCAGAGGGCGCTACTTTTTACTGTAAAATCTATTTTTACGCAATCATGTTACTGAACAAACGATCGAATATACCGCTATTTTTACATTAGTATATACAGAAAATCACTGAATCACTCTAATTAAATAAATTTTATTGTAAAAATTACAGTAGAATATTTTACAGTAATTTTCAGATGATGCAAAGTGCCGATAATTTAAGCCATGATTTTATTCGGATATTTTTACAGTGCATATTGGCGACAAAATCCGAGAAATTAAGTCAATTTTTATTTTTTTAACAAGAACCAAAAAACTTTCTTCGAGTTCTCAACTAAAATCGCTCTACTTATATTTTATAACTGTACGAACATATTACTCTTTGCGGAATGATTAATCTGAACATTCTTTTTATGATAGCCTGACTCCAGAACATTATTCATAATTCTCTTTCAATTGCTCTAAAAAATTACCTGATATTTTATTCCCTAATTAAAGACTAGCATTAATTACGACGCAAAAATTGGGCAAACCGCAGGAGATTGGTGAAAATTTATGCTGACGTCAGAGGGTGACACGCGTAAACACGGTAATCGAGTCACTTGTTTGTTATCTGTTCTAGATTTATTGTGTTATTAGGTTATAACCTGAAACTTTCGATGGCTGTTGGAGAAGTGGCGATGATTGTTCGCCAAATTAACGAGCGGCGAGCGCTAAAGGAGTAAGACTGAAAAAATGTATAAAAATTCCCGTAATTGGGATATTAATTGATGATCCTGTTATTGCCCGAACGGTGATAATTTCCGGAGATTTAAGTGTAGCATATGAAGCCGGATAACAAGCGACTTGTTAATTAATCTTCATTTTTACACTGTCTTTCGTAAGTTACATGCTAAAATCTCGATGCCGAAAAATGTTTTGGTAAATTACCTGTTTTATCATGAGTGTACTTAATGAGACATGCTTCATTTGATGTTCGACAATGATTTTGGTGAAGTAATGTCGATGAAATTTCAAGGCCTAGGGCTAAAATATAAACTTCTACGCTCTAAATTTATTTCATATTTTATTTAAAAATAGGCTCCTAAGATGAAGCTGAATTTTTAATAAATCTGGAAAATTTTTAGTTCTTTAACAATAAATCTAAGTTCTCTCAATCAAAATTTGTTTTAATTAGTAAAAGCTTTAAAAAAATATCAATCTTAAGTTGGAAGGAAAGCTAAAAGAATAGAAATATGCCTTTTTTAGGCTAGAAGTATGAAGCTCCACCTCGTGGTAACTGCAATCACTTCACATGTAATTTTTTTTTAATGAAGATAAATAGATCAATTTTAAGATTAATTGGTTTGTCTGGTTCTCAAGGCACTTTGATCCAAAAAATGGAATTTAAATTTGTTTTACATTTTTTAATTATTTTAAAAACTTGAGAAATTTATTTAATTATTTAATAAAAAAGGAATATTTAGCCTATAGACTGGCGCAGTCTATTAGTTCATTTAGTTTTATATCTCATTCCGTCTACTCATTTTTATATCTCAAAATATGCTTTATCATAGTTTTAGCAATTTTAAAACGCCTTTAAGTAAAATTTTTAAGCCCCATGAAAATCTCATTTAATTAACAAATTTAGTTTTATTTACTTCAATAAATATCAATTTTTAAATCTACTAATACCTCTAACAACAAGTTTTTTTGTACTCATTCATGTTTCAAGAGAATCTTAAAAGTATGAAAGAGATTATTCAATTATAATCCTGGCATGTGCTTTTTGTTAATGATTAGAACTGTTGTTAAGATTAATATTTTTAGGGAAAAAAAGCTCGTTTTACTAATAAACACGTATACAGATAACTAATACTGAAATATCTGATTATGCAGCATTAATGGTTCCAAAAAAAGAATTGTATTTTTTGAAAATGTACAGTTATGTTCGTTAGTTATTACATATATTTTTGTGAGCGAAATGTTTCTGCAAAAATTTGCAAACTCTTCAAAATTTTGTTCTTTGTATGTGTGCAAAATATATGACTTAATAAAATCACTGTAATAGACTAAAAGCTTTAGGGAACCACTAAACTTTGGACTATCTAATTTTTTTAAACAAATCCTGAACAAGAATGCATGGTTAATAATTATTTTTGTTCCAGTAATTCTTTAAAAAGGAAAATAAATAATAAGAAGTACAGTTATATTTGCAACGGAGATTCTTTTGTATTTTAATATTTCAACAAGAAGTCCGAAAAAAATTCTTCCCAGGCGACTGTTGACAGAGGTATGTATGAAAGACATAAAATATGATGAGATATATAAATGCCAGGCTTAATTTTATTTTTGTACATAATTAAAAAATAGGTTAAGGCATTAGTCATGTCGCTTTATCCGGCTTCAGAAAACCCTCCTGAAGAAAACCAGGACTATGTTCAATACGGATACTAGGAACCAGCTGCTCAATACGGAACAATTGAACAGCATGCAAGAATTGCACCATTGTTTACTGAGCATATTCCTCCGAGATTCTACTTCAGACCTGGAAACAGTCGGAAGCCTTCGGATCTGAGATCAGGACTAAATGGCGGCTGATCAAGGCACTTCCAATCGAAAGTTGCATTATAGTTTTGCTTTGCTGACACTAAAAGTGGCTTTACTTTGGCATCCAGCAACAGAGTGTCAGATGAGAGAAGGCCAGACCACTTTTTCTGAAAGGCCTCCTTCAATTTTGACAGGATGTAACATTATCGCATAGCATTGATGGTTCGTACCTCCAAAAAATCCTGCTCTTTCTACGAAACTTCGGGACCAGACTAAGGTGCTCGTCTCCACATTGCACATGTTCAGTCATAGCTCCATCTGTTAAATCGTGGTCGAACAATACCTAATGGTGATCGGATTTCCTCCACGTTCAGCCACTGTCTTGCTTCCCCCATTACTGTTCAATCTCCTCTAGAAATCTACAGAGAACTAAAACCTATTTTGGACTCTCCCTCGTATGGGATGTTTTAAAAAGAAGGCAATGATGGGAAAATTAATATGAAGGCTAGCTTACTCGAGTTAAGGTAGTGCAGTGCGTCGCTGAAATGCTAACTGATTTGAGGCAGATGTTGTCAAAATATTTTACAAAATTGATATAATATAAAACACAACTTATGTAAATGTTAAGATGTTTCAATAATCTTATCCACATTTTTTTTAAATAAAAATAAATATCATTGCAACAAAAATGCATGCTAAATTGTCAACCAATTCATGCATGCTAAATTGTCAACCAATTCATGCATTTTCAGTATATATTATTTTACAAAATTTGGTGAAATCACAAGAACTTGTTTAAAATGTTATATATCTCTTGAGCTGTAATAATAATTAAAAAAATGCACATGGATCTTGTGTGTCCGTACAAAAAATTCTAACAGCAAGGTTTGACAGAAATCTTCGGTAGGCGAAAAAAATAAACCTGTAATATAACAAAAAAAGTCTGGCAGCAATGGTTGTCAGAAGCATTTTGTATGTATAAGAAACATCTGTGCCTACAGGAAAAATCCTTTGGTTACAATTTACTCCCCAAATGATTACAGAAAAAAACTGTACCATATAGATTTTTCCTAGAGGTGCATTAAAAAAATATCACTCAAATTTTCCATGTGTTTACATTAAAAAACAAACTATAACATGCAGATTTTTCCGGTGGATGCATTACAAATAGAATCTATAATGTACAGAGATTTCCTGATGCTGCATTACAGAAAAAAAACTATAGCAAGCAGATTTTTCCCGTGAGTGCATTGCAAAAAGAATGCATAATATACAGATTTTTCCTGATGCTGCATTACAGAAAAAACTTTAAGATACAGATTTTTCCTGCGAGTGCATTGCAAAACGAATCTATAATATGCAGATGTTTCTTGATGCTGCATTACAGAAAAAGCATACACATTTAACATACACATTTTTCGTGTGGGTGCATTACTGAAAATAAAACAACTGAAAGCTAATTTGTTTGTACAGATATTTTCTACACATGTAGAGAATTTCTGGTAACTTTTGCTGCCAGAATTTTTCTGTTTTCTACCGGAATTACTTTTTGTAGTGATAGGATTACTTTAAATACTAAAGACTGATTTTAATTTCAAGCCTCTAATTTGGAAGAATAACCAAAAGCAAAGCAGAAAATAATAAGAAAGGAACATAAATAAGTACTTCGAAATAGATATAATGAAATATTTTAGAGGAAAATAATACTTTTAATATTGTTATTAATTTAATGCTGATGGAAGCCAAAAATACCTGGATCTTCATGTGAGAAAACTGCATATGTCATGTGATTTTTCTGTCCAGAGAGAATTCACGACAAGTCTGTCACTTTCATCTGATTTTTTATGTTTATAAATGTTTCCTCGATTATAATTATTAAATTATCGCAATAATATAATTACAAAACAATATATACTATGAGAAGTCTAGAATTTGTCTTGAGAGAAATAATAACACCAAAACATGGTTCATTAAATCATCTGTTAAAGTAATTATCTTACTAATTTTCTATTTATCTTACTAATTTGCTAATTATCTTCTAATTTGCTATTTCACTATTAGTCACCAATAAGTAGGTATTATCTCTATAAAAACGATTAGGAATAAAATATAGTGTTTTCGAATTGTCGTTTTTTATAAATAATTCTTAGTTTTGTAATATTTTTGGTTTGCTTGCAGTTGTTGCAATCTTCTAAAAAAACATTAATAACACTGTGCATGCATACTTTTATCTACTTACGCAAATTTCATTTTTATAGCACATGTTATTTGATATTAAGTATCATTATGCTTAAAGTAGTTGCAATTATTTCGGAAAACACAGAAGTAAAAACAGCTAGACACTTTTGTAATTATTATTTTTCCTTAAATAAGCTATTTGATTTCAAGTGTCCTTAAATAGCTGTTATGTTTTAAGTTAGTCTTATTAATAATCCCCAACTACTTATTTTTCAAGTAAATCTGGTTACAAATAACAATAAAAGTACCATTAGTCATTTATGTAACCTTTACATCCTTTGAGCCTTTGTTCTCTTCGTTTTATTTGAGTTAAAATATTATTAGTCCCTAAATAGTAGCTATAATCTTCAAAAAAGGACATGAAATAATGTCTATTTTTAAAACAGATATCAAACATTTGGCGGCTAACTGAATAGGAAAAGTATTCTCTCTATAAATAAATTCTATCAAAGAATAAGACTAAAACATTCCGTAAGTAAATAGAATTCTGTTAGCGCTCAAATCTAAGAGTTTGCCAAGATCTTTAAGAAATATTTCTTTGCTAAATCGGGTTAAAGCAATTTGGGAGCAATGGTGCAAAAACGGGAAGAATTTTCGCCAAAGACCTTTGGCTAGACGTCCAGACGATCAAGATTACAGTGTGCAACGAACTGATAAAAATTCTTAGTAGATTTATTTATACTTAAACTATTTTTATATCTTCGGAGAGTTCAGGAGACTTCTAACTTTATCTTTGAACATTTTAAGTTACAAAACTTTTTTTTTTATCTCTATCTGAGAGCGAAATTAGCATGCCTTTAAGTCAGAAGTTTCGATCCTATACTGTACAGAAGATTATATATATATATATATATATAAAACTTTAATATCCTTTACAATAATATTAATAAACNATATATATATATGTAAATAAGCCCAAAATGAATTATATGTGTAAGTTATTATGAATGTTTTAATCTTTATGAATATGATATAAATTAGAATTCTTGAGTTGAATGTTAGTTAGAAAATGTATAAATCAGTAGCTGGTATTGATTTTTAGGAAAAACACCTACGTGACTAAAATGAATAAGTATGTAAATCATTAAGAATATTTTAATTGTGATAAATATGCTATAAATTAGCATATATTTTCCAGTTGAAAGTTGATAAGATTTATATAGAATTCAGTAATAACTTTACTTCCATATGGAAAACTCCAAATGACTTATGAATTTGTGTCATTGTCATTTTATTGAGCAACTGAAAGGATGAAAGGCTGAGTCAGCCTTGCCCGGCCCAAGTATCGAACCAAGGACCTGTGTGGCAAGAGTGCGCGAAGCGCTACCACTCATCCATAACTTTTTATACTGCTTAAAGAAGAGGATCCAATAATTTGGAAGTATTTGAAACAATGTTTCCACAATTGACACAGTTTTTTTCCCTCGAAAGTGTTGATTCGTAATCTACTTCATTTTAACGTTGACTTGCTTCGATTCCTGTTGATAGTTTAAGAAATATCTCATGAAAGGGACTAAAAGGACTGATAAGTTTAAAGGAAAATAACGAGATTTAGAACGCACATACAGAATTTTAGATTCTGCTCCAAAAATATTTATTTAATACCATAAAAATTTTAGATTTTAGATATGTAGTGATTTTTAAACGAATCAAGAATCACATGCATTGAAAATCTAAAGTTTGAAACCAGAAACATATAATAAGGGTAGATGATGAGAAGTTGAAACGACAGTAAGAAGAAATGATTATACGACACTGTATTTTTGAAGAATAAGCAATCTATAATTTAGCAACTATCAGGTTTTTATTAATAAATTTTGTGTTCCATGATAAATTCATCTAATAACAGAGAAAAGGAAAATCAATATTAATTATTTATCTAAAAACATGAATATAGTTATTATAATAAACAACCGTATCGATATTTTTTCCTTGATTAGTTTAACTAGATTAAGGAAAAATTTTAAACTTATTATATTTAATAATTACTTGTATTATATTTAACAAAAAAATAAAAAATAAAAAATAAAAATAGTTAAAAGTTGAAATTTCTAAACGCTATCTATATTAATTTTATTACCCAAAAGAAAACGTACTGGACATTCCTTTATTAACATTCGACATATTTTAAAGAAAAAAATCCAATATAAGGATTTTATAAAATCAAAGTAAAAGCATGAAAAATTATTAAAGAAAATTGTTTGAATTCAGTTAATATTATAGAAATAGAAAACGAGTAATGCATCATCCAAGTAGTAGTCAAGTTTGTATCGACATGTGAAGTAAGTCAGAAAGTATTGTTATTTTGCAGTACTTTGAGAAAAATGCGTAGAAACTAATATTAATAAAATGTTTAAACAAAATTTACTTTAAAAATCACTTCTTGGTACTTTTCCCTTAGCCGGAAGCAAGCAAAAAATCGTCAAATAATGTAGAATTTTGCCAAATTTCTAAGAACAAAAAGGCGAATGCTAGTTTGGGGCAAAGTGCCTTTTTTTCTGAATTCATTAGAAAAAGCAATTATGATAAGCATTCTTTTTGGGTGAAACAGTTTTGTTTACAATTCTTTAATAATTGCTTATAGTTGAACGTGTTTTGCTTACTATCTATCAAATATCTATATATATATTTCTCTTACACGGCGACAAAAAAAAGCCTCATTACAACTCCCCGAATGGCAAAGCAAGAAAATCGACCAATGATTGCCGCTAAAAATGTCACATGCCAAATCTAGATAAGATGGCTCAACATATAGCGCTTTTAAAAACGGAAACTGAAATAACCAGGGAGAGCATAAGCTAGGCAGAAGTGAGTAGTCTTTGTCGATAGATCTCTGTTTTAGTATTTTGTCGAAAGCGCTTTTTTCACGAATTTATATATTACGAATTTATTTGACGATTTTTGATTTACATTACGAATTTATTTGTTTTACAAGAATTTATTTGTTTATGCAGGTTTTTCCTTTGCACTTCACTTATTTCAATTTTTAATAGACTTAATTATAGCCAAAATTTTAACCTTTTTAAAGAGATATCAATTTTAGAAATTTTATCTTAAGATTTTATACTATAGCACATTTCTAATAGGTTTAACGAATTACGGGTCATTTATTTGAATTCAAATTTATTTTAATGACTTAGTATTTACTAAAAAGATGTAATTTTTTTTTAAAAAAGAAGTTGTTATATGGATTTGAATGATTGTTTTGAATTCTTAGAATTTTGTGCATTTGCAATGTACCTAAGTTAGTAGCGAGCGAAGCGAGCTTGGTTTGCGAAGCAAACCATATAAGATTGCCTAGCAATTTTCGGGGGTTGGCGAGCGTTAGCGAGCAGGGGGCGCAGCTCACTAGTATTATATAAAACGCTAATACGTACGTATTCATCAAAAAAACCGATGATATTTCTTTTCTCGCGTAGGCAACAGTTTTTATTTTTAATTGATAGGCTTCGGCGAGCAAGAGCACGTAGTGAGCATTATATGGCTAATCTATATTATATAAAACGCTAATACGTTTTAATTGATAGGCTTCGGCGGGCAAGAGCACGTAGTGAGCATCATATGGTTAGTTGGTTGAATTCTCACCGAATTATCAAAAAAATTCTCACAAAATTATCTTCATCGAAGCCGATGCTTTACATCCGGCGTTCAGTACTATTTCATATTGTTTTACAACGCATGGTTTTAGCCCTCTGGTGGGAAAGACTTTACAACAGTTAGTTAGTATAGTAACAAAACTTACAACAGTTACTTTTCTCAACAACTGAAATTTAGAATAGTGTGATTAAGAAAAATATGTGAACTATTTGCAATTTCAAATTAATATTGAAATGCACAGGTTTAGAATTTTCTACAGTAAAAAGTTTTCGGTACTTCAGTGTTCAAAAAAGTATATAAAAGCTAGACGTTAAGAACGTATCCAATGAGCGAGGAAAGCGTGCATCGGATTGCGAAGCAATCCGAAATGAACTGCGAAAGCAGTTTCAGGGGTTGGCAAGCGCCAGCGAGCAGGGGGCGAAGCCTCCTTGTTAATAAATATTTGTTTTTAGTTGAACGTTTTCGACCTTTATACCGCTGACTGTTTCGTCATTGGCTTCGCTTGGCGACTTGGCTCGCGTTTAGTTCATAATTGGTGACATTTGCGCTCAGCTAACGGAAAAGTGCCAACTTTAATATATATAAAAAAGTAAAACTGCTTAAAATAGGATACTTTGCAAAAAATACATCTAGAGCATAAAAAATACCAACTAAAAAGCTTTTAGTTAGGAAAACAATTTTATTCGCAGAAAACTTAATGAGTCGACCAAAAATAGTTTAAATTACACTTGTAGTTTTGTGCTACTGTTTTAGGAAACAGCAAATATTACTAAATATTTTACGATATTTTTCATACTTCAAATGATTCTTCATACTTCAAATGATTCTTCATACTTCAAATGTTTCATACTTCAAATGTCTTCAAATATTTTTCTAATTTTTTTGGATCGAGCTTGTTTGAGTCACATTAAATTCTCGCGAAAATTTTTGATTCAGATAATACACATAACCAGCCTGAACACACAAAATATAATAAAGATCTAAAAATCATGTAATAAATCTTTAAGAACACGGAAGAAGAAATAGAATTTATTTAGAATTAATTAGAATTAATTTAGAATTTTATATGTTTCGTTATTGCTCACGTTATTTAACACCGCTTTTCCTTAATTAAAGCGGTGTTAAATAACGTGAGCAATAACGAAACATATAAAATTCTAACTGTCACAAATAAACAAATGTAGTTTTTAGATAACTACACCACATCCAAAAGATATTTGTTGTTCCAATACTTCATTAATGAAAATAATCTGTAACATTCTGTTTAGTGGACTAAAATTACATTTCTATAACTTTTCTCTTGATTTTCTTTAATGAATTGCCTTATGGCATCTTTGGTAATATTTCATTTTAACATATAAACAAGTTTTGAGATTATATTTCATTTCATATCATTCCAGCCAATAAAAACTCTCTTCCAAGTTACAGAAAAATAGAATCTCTGTGTCCGTCTGACGCTCATTTCATTTTATTGAAAATGAGATAGCTTTTTCCGATTTCTGATCCAATATAGCATTTTCTTTTTAAAAGCAATTTCATCAATTTCCTTTGACAAAAAAGGTTTGTTTATCGACTTTTAGAAAGTAAGAGAGGAAATATTGTCTTTTGTAAGAAACATATCACCTTTATTTAACGTCTCCAAGATTTTAGTGCGTATGGTTTTTCTGAATCAATTTTTTTGATAATATTTTTTTTAAGTACGGAAATGCTTCTTTTTTTATAGGATAGCTGCTTTTTATGTGAAAGTTACTGAAATAATTATGTTTGAAAATTAGTTTTGATAAATTATAAAATGTGTCTTTTTTTTTCAAATGGGCTAGTCGATAGCTAAAGTTAAAACAATTTGGAGTCTAATAACTTATGATATATTTAAAAAGAGTTGCAAGATTTTAAAAATAATATTTAATAAAGCAATTATATAGCATAGAATGTCAATATAGTGAACAATTAGGCAGTATGCATTCTTGGGAAAATTAAGACGTCAATATAGCAAGTTTTAACAATTGTCAGAGCAATTTTTTTAAACTTTTATTCCAGTAATTAAATTAGTACGTATTAAGATGTAATTGTGGTTTGAAAATCAAACTTTAAATATGCAAACTAATGATATGAAATCAGATACAAAAATATACTTTTTCTAATTAAACGCCAATTTTTCCCGATAATCTGAATTTTAAATCCTTAAAATATGGGTATTATAAAACATTCTTCCATTCATCCTAACAAAGTGGGGCAAACGAAGATTTGTCCTATTTTTGATGACGGTACGGTAATACTTGGAAATGTATTTTGCCAACCTTGGCTACTGCGGTTTTCTAGTTTTATTTTCACCTTTATTTTCCCTTTTACGTAGGTAACTTGAAGTTTTCTGCTTTAAATCTCTGTTGTTTCCTTCATTTAGGTGTGGCAACTCTTGAGAATATGTGCCTATTTTTGACCGTTAGAAGCATGATGACTTTTATTATCATCTATTTATTTTTTGAAGCAAATGTAGTTTTCATATTATTAAATATTTCTTCTCCACCATTAGAGGACTTTTCCTTTCTTCTCTCCTTTAGTGAACCTTTGAAAAATAAAGGATTAAATAAAGTACGGTTTAATTCAGTTTTCATAGTTAAGAAATAATAAATGGAAAATAAAAGTTCTGGTAAAATTACCATATTGTATGATAATGACATTTATGGTTAAAAAAAACCGTAATTCTGTTCATTGAAACTGAAATACACGAAATTTAACTGATTAATTTGGTAATTTATCCATTTATATGGCAATAGCTTACTGGAAATTCTGGTTTTAAAAATTTTAGTTCTTATTACCATATATTTTGTGAAAAATACAAAACTGAAAAGTAGATTTTACCGAATAAATGGTTATTACACCATGTTCTAAGGTATCATGATAAAGTTATCAACACTACCAAATTTTATCACATATTATAAGCCATATTTTAATGTTGAGTTTGCTAAAAATATTACCAAAGAACTTAGGTTACCGAGCTTTTTGATGATCCCATTGAACCAGAACCATGGTAAATTTTACCATATTCTAGAAGTTTTGACCATAATTTGTTTTCGGTGTATAAAATACCCTGCTTCTTGTAGTTTTTGCTTTCAGTAAAAAAAATGTCATTTAAATGAACAATAAAAACTAAATAAATTAAAAAAGCTAGTTTCTTCGTGTTCTCTTCAACTTTAAAGTCATTAGCAACTGATTGTTTTTGTAAACTCTTAATTTTAAGGGTTAAGAACTTAAACTAAGCATAATGAAGTGCATTCTTAAAAAAATTGCAGTTAAAAAAGCAAGAGTTGTATTGTGAAATAATTCTTTTCCTTTCATTTTAAACGTCTCACCAAAATAATAGCTTTATAAGACAATTTTTTCTGTTAAATTCAATTCAAAATCTTCTTAATTGAGTTTTTTTTATATAAATTCATTAATGTAATTTTACTGTTACAAGAGACCCTTTCAGCCTATTTATTCCTTTTTAATGGTATGTTATGCTTTTATTTAATTTATTTTTTTATACTTTAATGTTAGGTTTCTTTCATTTTTCCTAGGTTACGACATTTAAAGTGTTTTTCATTTGTTTATTGTTCCGCAATATGTAAAAGCCAAATAAAAACTTTCTGACCTCAGCATTAAGACAAGTTTTCCAGAAACAATTTAAATCTCTTTCAATTTTATGGGTTTCAGCTTTCTTTTCAAAAAAATGTTTTAACATTCTCCTGATTAAGATCAATGAATTACTCGTTATTTTGTGATTTTTGTTCTTTTATGCTTGAATATTATTTTTATTCAATTGTTTGTTGGTTCACGAATGCGGAAGTATACGCTTTAGAAATTTAATGAGATTGTTTTTTTCTAAACTCGATAACATTTATATTTTTATTTTTAGATAGTTCGTTTTCTGATGAATTTATTTTAAGCAAGTAAGAAAACAGTTATTGGAATTAACTTAAAATAACGGAAATGTTTAAATAATTTCTTTGAAACTTACTTTTCTTTTCACTAGACTTTTAAAATTGTTTCGCATTTTGCTTTTTTCAAATAAAACCCGTTATATAATATATTTAAATCCCCCTTTTAATGTTTTATTTATTTATTTTTTTTAATTTATCACATTTTCAAAAGTACTTTTTATTTCAATGTGTGTACACAGCGCAAAAAAAAAAAAAATGGAATATTCTGAACGACTCATGATCTAATGATCTGATTTTCAGGTACTAGGACTTAATTTTAATGGTTTGAAAGCATGGCCTCAAATATGAAAATTAATTAGCGCACAGGATTTTTTAGTTATGGAATTAGAAACAAATGCTTATTTTCTTTGAATAAATATACCTTCTTTCCGACGGATTCAGTTTTCTATCCCTCAATATATGGGGAAGCCACAATCTGAAAAATTTTGTCCCAACAGTTTAAACAGCTGAGCTGTTGAAAGTTTGGACTAGTAAAAGTAAAATTTTTTGCGTATTTCACCATACCTCGAAAAATGTTTAAGCAAAACAAAAAATAAAAGATTGTGGAATTGGTCGAAAATTTTCTGAATTATGAAGGAATGAAAAGTTTATAAAAAGTTGTATTTTTAAAATTTGATTTCTTAAGCCATTTGATCAATTTCCGTCATTTAAAATTTGTCCATTTCAAATAACATTTTTTAAATTGACATCTTACGGCTTAAACTTTATCCCCTATCTTGAATAAAATGTTAAAAATAAATAAATATCAATAATTATTTTATTGCATGGAATCATCTTTGGACAAATTAATTTTTGGAAAAACGCGTGCAAAGAGGTTTCGATTCAATAAAAAATTTCTCGAAATACCCAAAAAGTAAAACTTTTCAACGTTTCGAACATTTGGATCGCTCTTCTGACCAAAGTATTATGACCATATATTTTAGATTGCGGCTATTCTCTATATTTTGAGAATCAAGAATTCAAATGCGTCGAAAAAAATAAATGTTTGTAAAAGTTTGTATGTTTGTACGTATGTAAAAGATATGGCACAATAATTATTGTAGTATTTACTGGAGCAAGATTGGTAGATATTAATACTATATGCACCAAAAATGATGTCCCGATATTGGTAATGCTAGTATTTTTTTATACACGTTGTTAAATTTTACTATGAAGTAAAACTTTGTTAAATATAATTCAACGAAGGTAATTTTTTTACTAACATTTGAAACATTTACTTTTAGCATTTCAGAATAAAGAAAATTTATTGAACCAAAATACACGTATTAAAGGCGCATATTAGAGAAGAATTTCGCTACTTTCCAATTTTTAATGTGCAATAAGAATATTAAAAATATTATAATAATGTATTAAACTAAAATATATTTATAGAATATAATATTTACTGAGTATAGAAGATTGCAAAAGATTAAAACACCTGTCTTGGTGGAGAATGTTATGGAAGTTATTGAATATTTCGCATATGTTGTACCTTGAGACATATCACAAAGTACAGCATCCTTAACAGTTCCAGGCAACAATCACATCATTATTACTTTTCTTCCACAAATGAAATATTTTAAATCCTTTCCGTAGAAAAAATCACGTCATTATCATTTTGAGTTGTTTTCCAAGCAGCAATCACCTCATTATTATTATTTTTTCACAACTAAAACATTTAAGTTCTTTTCTAAATAACAGTTACCTCATTATTATTATTTTTCCTCAATTAAAACAATATAAGTTCACTTCTAATTAACAATCACTTCATTATCTTTTTTTCTCACAACAAAAACATTTCATGCCCTTTTCCAAGCAACAATCACCTCATTATCATTATTTCTCCACAACTAAAACATTTAAGCGCTTTTCTAAATAACTAAGTCACCTCTTTATTATTATTTCCCCCCAACTAAAACAATATAAGTTCATTTCTAAGAAACAATCACCTCATTATCATTTTTTCCCACAACTGAAACATTTCAAGCCTTTTCCAAGCAACAATCACCACATTATCGTTATTTTTCCACAACCAAAACATTTACGCTCTTTTCCAAGCAAAATTCAAAGCATTATTATTATTATTATTCCACAACAAAGACAATTTAAGCTCTTTTCTTTACAGCAATTACCTCATTATCATTATTTTTCCACAATTAAAATATTTTAAGCTCTTTTCCAAGCAACAAACCCTCATAATCATTATTTTTCGACAACTAACACATTTTAAGCTCCTATTTTCTATATACTACAAATAATATTAATTAAAATAGTTTAATAAATTCATACTCAGGAATGAAACTAAAACTGAAAAAAATGACTTTAAAATTAATTTTTCTTAATTTCACTCAACCATTAATTCATTACTTTGAAGGAAGATTTTGTTGCCATGTTCTTCATTAGTTTTAATCATAGTTAGAAATAATTATAATGTTAATGTTGATATAGGGTTTACAGAAAATTTAAATGTTCCCAGGTCTCTTTACACACCCTACTACACTCCTTAGTAATGCAATTATACACAATGCTGCTCTTGAAAAATACAAAAGGTTAAATAAAACATGTATTCTTACATAAGATATCAGATGCAAGGAATAAAAATAAGTGTATAAATACAAGTATTTATTTGTACAGTGTCCTCAAGAATGTACAATAAATCCCACAACGACACACCCTTATGTAAGGTGAGGACATGTATCACGGGCTATTTAACGCCTAACGGAACAGAAGCTAATGATTTACCAGGGTAAGTGAAGAACATAAATTAATGTACCGAAAATCACGTTGCTTACTATTAGAAAAATAATTATCTTGCCCTCTTGGGGCAAGAATAATTGCCCTTATCACTTTAAATGTGTCCCATACATTTACTCATTTAATCTCGCCCAGGGAGTGAAAAGAAGTGAGAAAAAATTCAAGAATGGGGTAAAAAAAATTCTGAAATTGGTTTCGTCTGCCAGCGTGAAAATAATAGAGCATCCACCCCCCTAGTAATTACAGCCACTCCCACTATTTATTGCGCCACAACTTACACTTCCCCAGTGATTCTAAAACCCCATAAAAGTCTAAAGCTCAAGCATTTCATCAGAGGAAGCCTGATAAACACTGAGATAAATTTGAATTTCTCCCGGTATGCGTTAAAATTTTCTATCTCCTTTTTCCCCGACCCCCTTATTACTTCCAGAGAGTTTCTGGAGTTTTTCCTGCTTGACTTCGCTCACCCACCCCTCCCACCATCTCCGCTGACTCTTTTTCAAAAAGATTTAGTTTCTGAGAGTAATTACACGAATGACCCGTGCGCGAAAAATATCCGTTTTAAGTTGGCGCCATTCCTTTTTTTTTATTATTCGTTCGTTTTCTTTAATAAAAAGAACTACTGGTTTTAGTTTAATTTGTGGGGGTTAACGACGAAGGCGTAGTCAGTATGTCATTTTCTTCGTTGAAACGAGCCGAGAAGGGGTATTTCTTTTTTATAGACTGAACAGTTCATCAAATATATTATCCGCAAGGGAAAAGTTATCTACAATATGTGTTAGAGAAATTTCCGACCGTTGGAGTTATTTTTATTGAAAGTTCTCTTTAGCAAATTTAGAAGATTGGTAATTCCATGTACTCTAATTTTACAGTTTCGTAGACTTTCTGCAATTTTCTTTCAGATGCTCATGAAAGTCTTTTAGTTAATTAGTACGTAGAATTCGAATATGCATATAATGTTTTTTAAAGTATTATTCTAAATTATGCATACTGTTAGATTTATCATTGTTTTATTCATAGATTTTTTTATAAAAAAAGTAAACTTGTGCTGAAAACGATAACAGAAAGTAAAGTTAAAACATATTATTGTTCAAATTAATAATTTTTAAGCATGAGTTCACGATTTTATGGTTCAGCTAGAACGGTTAAATTGAACACCATATCAAAAGTGCAGAGAATGGGTCCCACGTTATGGCTCAAAGTTGACCCCATTTTTTTGAGTTTGCTCAGAATTAAATACAAATGTGGTTTGCAAAATATACTTCACTGCCAATATGCGAGTACCGTATTAACAACTTTCAAATTAAATTAAGAATTATTTTCTATATTACCTTAATCATTGAAATAATTAGAAAATAAAAGGATTTATAATTTCAAGAAATGCAATTTAATTTTCAATAATTTCATTGGAGTTAAATAATTTTTAAAAACAGTCACGTGAATATAATTTGCCACTAGGGCCTATATTGCTAAAAGTGTAAATTAATGTAAATATTGATTAAAGTAAATAAAAAAGGCATAATAAAAATAAAATGTTTTACAACACGCCTTATTAAAACATACATTGCATGCAAGGTATAAGCTCACACTTAGTTTTAAATTGTAAACTTCTTTGTGCGTTGCAAACATTTATCTCAATAATTACAATATCTCACAAAAATGAAATAGGAAAATGTAAATACATATGCTGATTGAAACAAAAAGTAAGGCATAATAAAAATAAACCTAAGGTTTAACTTTTCATGCATGGTTAAAGTGTACAGAAAAATGTTACAGACATGGTAAGCATGAATATTACATACACCATATAAGGTTACACGCATGATTAAAATGTAAATTTTATAGTGCACTGCAGCAAAAAAAATCCTAGAGTAGTTTTTTTTAATGATTAGTTTTTCACTCCCTTTCTCTCTCGCAATCTTCATATCATATTTCAAAGAACTGTCCTTATAGTATATGGAAATTATTATTACAGAAAGGGATCTAAGAAACAAAATAATCAGGCATTAGAATATACAATTGCTAAAAAGGCTCACTTTATTTTTTATGGGTTTAAATTTTTGACTGTGGAAGTAGATGTGTTACGGGCAATTTAGGTAATATGGTCAAATTTGGCTTTAAATAATTAGTGAGTTGAGTTTTTGAAAGTCTCACATCTTTAATGCGAATTTTACTTCTTGTTTATTTCGCCATATTTCCATATGGAGAAAAAAATATGATCTGAATCTATGGGAACATCAAGCATCTCGATAGCCCAAAGTACTTTGGGAATAATTTTGGTAAAATAAACTATAAAATATGATTTTATAATATGTTAAAAAATTTAGAGTATTAACATGGAATAAAAATTATTTATTCCATTAAATTTACATTTCAGTTTCGTGCTTTTTTTTAAATGTGTGGTAATAAGAGCTATAAATGTAAAAACTATAATTTCCGGTTAACTGTTATCATATGAATGTATTAATGAAAAAGATTATCAAATGGATGTGATAAATACTGTATCTTTTGTTGTTTTGTAGTTGGAATTTTATTTTTTTTATAAGAGATGTCATTATTATACATCATGGTAATTTTATCAGATTTTTTTCTTCCTGTATAGCTGCTGAAAGGAATCATAAAAATCTTGTTACAATGTTAAAACTCATTTTTCTATAGTTAGATTTACAAAAAAATAATTTTTTTTGAAGATATTTGTTATTTTAAATAATCGAAATTAATAATGATGGAAGAAATTTAATGAAGTATATGCACCAATATTTGAATTATTTTAAATTATTGAATTGCAAATGATTCAATCCCAAATTTGAAGAATGTAATTTGTCTAATAATTTCTGAGGAGTAACATCTTAAAAATATTTTGTTTCCTGAAATACCATTACTCACAAATTTTTGGAGTAATGATACACAAATACATAGTTTAAATCTATATAAAACTATGTATTCTTTACAATTCAAAAATATTTCAAAAAGAAAATTTTGAATTGACATCTGAATAATAAAAATATTTAATTATGCTAAAAATATTTCTTTATATATTTGAAAAAAAGTGAGCAAATGTTTTAATTGATTTACTAATATAGTTCTAGGCAAATTAGGCAAAATGCATAAATAAGTAAAATCAACTTTTAGGGTTGCACGTTCAACCACTCAAAACAAAAAAATTGGGATTATTTTTGTCATATTGCTCCTTCCCTTATACAAAGTATTCATAAACAAAAGTCTCAGTTAAAGCTATTTTTAGAAAGTCATATTTAAAGTGAAACGTCAACTAATTTAATTATTTTTGCAAACTTCAATATATGCAACATATAAATGAAAATTAACCATAAAATGTGTATTATATGGCAAAAATCCAGTTAAGTATAGTCCAATTCTTTCTACACGTTTGTTAAAAAGTTATAGGTAATGGACATTCTACCCTAAATAACACAATAATCATTCATGATGGACAAAAATAACCTCTTCATTTCTGTGTCTCAATTCTTAAGCATTATGAGGCTTCATCTCATAGTTCCGAATTGCTAATACCATAGTTTTAGATTTTTGGTACGTGGGATATAAGAATGAAACATAAACGCAGAACACGCTGATTTCTTACACTTTATACTTTGAATTAACACGCAAATAGCTCGCAACTGTTTATTCTCTTCATCATTTCAATTTTGCATTTGTACTTCTACTACTTCATTTATAAAGTGTTTTTTTAACTTTCAATTTTGGTGTTGACTGCATATTTATTTTAGATATCTATTCCGAATTGCTAATACCATGATTTTAGATTTTTAGTACGTGGGATATAAGAATGAAAAATTAAACGTAGAACACGCTGATTTCTTGCACTTTATAATTTGAATTAACACGTAATTAGTTTTTAACCGTTTATTCTCTCCATCATTTTTTCTTTCAATTTTACATTTATACCTTCATTATTCCGTTTATAAAGCGTTTTTACCATTAAATTTTGGTGTTAAATGCATATCTATTTTAAATATCTATTCCGAATTGCTAATACTAAGGTTTTAGATTTTTAGTACGTGGGATATAAGAATGAAACATTAAATGTAGAACATGCTGATTTCTTACACTTTATAATTTGAATTAACACGTAATTAGCTTTTAACCGTTTATTCTCTCTATCATTTTTTCTTTCAATTTTACATTTATACCTTCATTATTCCGTTTATAAAGTGTTTTTACCATTAAATTTTGGTGTTAAATGCATATCTATTTTAAATATCTATTCCGAATTGCTAATACTAAGGTTTTAGATTTTTAGTACGTGGGATATAAGAATGAAACATTAAATGTAGAACATGATGATTTCTTACACTTTATAATTTGAATTAACACGTAATTAGCTTTTAACCGTTTATTCTCTCCATCATTTTTTCTTTCAATTTTACATTTATACCTTCATTATTCCGTTTATAAAGTGTTTTTACCATTAAATTTTGGTGTTAAATGCATATCTATTTTAAATATGTATTCCGAATGGCTAATACTATGGTTTTAGATTCTTGGTACGTGGGATATAAGAATGAAACATTAAACGCAGAACACGCTGATTTCTTACACTTCATGATTTGAATTAGCACGTAATTAGCTTTTAACTATTCATTTTCTCCTTCATTTTTCTAACAATTTTACATTTATATTTTTATTATTCCGCTTATAAAGTGTTTTTACCATTACATTTTGGTGTTAAATGCATATTTATTTTAAATATCTATTCCGAATTGCTAATACTAAGGTTTTAGATTTTTAGTACGTGGGATATAAGAATGAAACATTAAATGTAGGGCATGCTGATTTCTTACACTTTATAATTTGAATTAACACGTAATTAGCTTTTAACCATTTACTCTCTCTATCATTTTTTCTTTCAATTTTACATCAATGTAGATCATAATTGAATAAAGACATCGGAAGTCGGTTGTTATTTGTGCTAATTCATAAGAAATGTTCAGGTTTAACTGAGTAATTAATATGTGCCTTTTTTATTATTCTTTTTAAGAAAATATATGGGAGTTTTAACATGATTTATTTCTTTGGAATCAAGAAAAAGATCGAAGGATCAAGTTAAATACCGAAATCGGGGAGAAGTATCTTTAGAATCTCTAAAAAGATCTTGAAATAGAACTCAGTGCATTTAAAATTTCTCAATTTGCTTAAATTTGATATTGTAGACGCAATGTAATATCTGCATTATTGTTCAATCTTTCCTATATTTTAAAAATATTATCGATTTAAATAATATGTTGGCCTAAACTATGCGTAAAAATTGTAAGTGAGCTGAAATATAAGTAAAAGTAATATTTAAAAAAAATGGCTGACTAAATTATT
>NC_092211.1:38233208-38254432 GCF_043381705.1 Parasteatoda tepidariorum
TAATATGTAGTATACCATACTACACACCCTGAATAACTTTCGTTCTAATGATCGGATTTTCACAAACTAAGTGTCAATCTTAATGGTTCCGGGGGGTGACCTCAAATATGCTAATTAATTAGTACTAACTATTAATTAAGTTACGAAATCAGACATAAATTTGTACTTTCTCTGAATAAACATATGTTTTTTTTTTTTACATATTTGGATTCCTGGTCTTCAAAATATAGGGGGTACACGCAATCTGGGAAATCTGGTCCCCATAGTTTGGTCAGGAGAGTAATTCAAATTTTGGACCTCTTAATGTTAATTTCGTTTTTTGCGTTTTCAGTCATATTTTAAAAACTAGTGAAGCAATTCAAAAAAAATTGCACCCACTTATAAAACTCATTTACCCAAAGATAATTTCATGAAAAAAACAATTTTTAATAATTATTTATTATTTTTTATTATTTAATTAAAGTGAGGATGAAAAAATGTCGAATGATAAGGTATGGAGTTTTTTATACCATTTTAATCTACACATTTTTCAGTTGAAAAATCTAAAGTTTCAAATGTTTTTATTTATTAGAAGATGAGAAAAATTAAAATTAATTATTTAGAAAAAAATAATTTGGCGACGATGAAGAAATGATTAAATGGGGCGATTAATATTAAAATGTGATAAACTTACGAGGAGCTTGACTTAGCGCGCGTTGCGTAAAATTTCATTCATATTTTTTTCGCTAATAATCGCTTGCTAATCTTTCAATTTTTGTTTTTTTAAAATTATAAAATACGATGTTTATTTTTTGGTCGTCTAAAATTCTATTTGCAATTTTGTAAAGAAATTTGAATAAAAAATTTTATTTAGTAAAAAGCATTTTATTCAACGAATGTCGAGTTTTATAAAAACATGCTTCTGATAGAATATGATTATACACCAGATTGTGCTTATTTAATGTGATTATTTTTTATTTTTTAGTTTTTTTCTCACTAACTAATACAATTTCAATAATATACATAAGTATGAATAGATTTAGAATAAAATATTTATCAATTTCTTGAATATAATTTTTATAAATATTAATAAAAATACGTAGTCAATATTTTCAAGCATCTCTCACATCATCGCAAATTTCTCAACATCTTATATATCATCTTAATCTTAAAAGCAATTTTTTAATCACCTGTCCGGAAGTGTTTCGCAGAACTATTTTGCCAACTATTTAATTAAATTTTAACATTTTCAAAAATCTTATTATTTACCCTACTACGTTTATTATTTCTTCATTAATATACTAATCAATTTTTTCAGTACTTCAATTTAGGTTTTCTTTAAAGCAAATTTCCTTTTTAAATTATAGTCAAGTTTTTTTAAAAGAATTATTGTCTGCTAGCTAAGAATAAAACCTTGCTAAGAAATTAAAAACGCCCCGCTGATAAAAATTATTTAATGCGAAACAGCAGATTATTTACTAAGCATACTATTTTTTTTCGAAAAAAGAGTATAAATTATTGATTGTCTTTTTTTTTTGTTTTGTTTCTTGCGACTTAAATAGTGTTGTGACCTTTGTGACTTAATAGTGTGTATCTAAAATAGTGTTGATGTTTAGTGTTGATAAGTCATTACGAAGAGTATAAAGATATCGAACATAAAAAGCTGTCGAATACGTAGCCAAAATTTTTAAGCGTCTTAAAATATCTCAGTATTTTAAATGTCGTCCTAACATCTTAGTTGTGAAATTAAATTTTTAATTATCTGACCACGTGTGATTCACTAGATATTTCATTATATCTTTTACTCTTTCTTTATTATTCAATGTAGATTTTTTTCCGGGTAATATACTAAACTATTTTTTTTTTATTTTTTACTTTAGCACGATTACCAAGATATTATTGTGGTATAATTTGTTATCAGGAAAAATGCCTTATTTTGTTAAGCAGGAAATACTAAAAATGTAAGAAGATTCCGAAGCCGTGCCAATTTTAGAATCATCTGATTTTTAAAAAAAATGCAATAAGAAATACTCAATTTCCGAACTTATTTTGATTAAAAATAAAAATAAAAATTTAAAAAAACGAGGCAAAAAGGATAACGTACGTTCTACAGAAACTGTGAAAACCAATTTTTCCTATATTTCATCAAAAGAGGATAAGAATGATATTGCCCGGTATACTCTACACTGATGTTTTTTTAAGGTTCAGTGCCACCGCCCGGTATACCTTACACTGATGTTTTTGTAAGGTTCAGTGCCACTGCCCGGTATACATTTGCCCGGTATACCCTACACGGATGTTTTTTTAAGGTTTAGTGCCACTGCCCGGTATACATTTGGCCGGTATACTCTACACTGATGTTTTTTTCAGGTTAAGTGCCACTGCCCGGTATACATTTGCCCGGTATATCCTTCACTGATGTTTTTTTAAGGTTCAGTGTCACTGCCCGGTATACATTTGTCCGGTATACCCTACATTGATGTTTTTTTAATTTCTAGTGCCAATGCCCGTTATACATTTGCCCGATACTCCAAACACTGATGTTTCTTCTAATCTAACGTCAGTAAGTATTAAAATATCGAATAAATGTAATTATATCCACGTAAAAATTAATATAAAATCGGATGTAATAAATATTTCGGACATTCACCAAAGCGACTATGTGATTGTCAACATTCACCGGTGAAAGTCAACAACCACCGATTTCGGTCATTCACAGTAACATGCACATCATTTACATAATGACCTCATCAGTATGTTTTTTTCATACTTTGCCTAAATAGCATTTGTCATTCTATAGAATGCCTAGGTATTTTATACATTGCCTGGGAAAAGTATGTAATACTTCTCACATTTCATAGTTTGCCTAAAAACATCCGGAATTGTATAGAATGCCTAGGCATTCAATACAATGACTGCGTTTCATACTTCGCCGGTAACATATATAAGAAAACAAAAATAATCATAGAAGCAGTATTTGGTGGTAAATGTAGCTTATCGTAATTGAAGAATATGCTGTGCGACATTTTATAGTGAATTTGAGAGCATAAGTTTCAGAATGTATCGAAACGTGAGGATGCTATTTGCCAATCATCTTTATCCAAAGAAAACCTTGTGACCTAAATATCAAGCAGAATGAAGCGATATTTTTAAACAAGGAATCATACATTATGCAACATATTATTTCACTATCTTATTCTTAAACATAACATATTTCAATGTTTTTAAAATACCACTAAACATTCAGCAATTCCTTGAGTTATAGAAAAAAGAAATATTGTAAATTATAGAAAACCTTGTGAATGTGCATTAGAATTACTATACAATATACATTTTATTTTTCAAGCACTTTTTTTTTCTTCAAACTTTCTTGCCCAGAATACTCGATTAAAGCTGTAAAAATGATTATCCCTAAAATTTTGTATATAGCCATAATAAGTTATGTTAATTTGATTTTAGTATGAAATTCTCAAATAAGTAGAGCAAAAACAACTTAATCTAAATAATATCAGATATAACGTTCATGTATTTAAATTCTAAAAACTGAGAAAATCAGAAATAATTTTTAAATCAATTCAAATTTTCTTTTCAAAGGAGATTAAAATAAAAAAAAATAGTGCGTAGAGTCCCTCCGCGCGGAAGAAGTTAAATTTCGCAGCCTGCGACGTTAATTGTAGAAGAATCAGCAGTCGTAGAAGGATCACTAGTTCTATTCAACGACTCTTTTTCCTGCTCCGCTCGCTTCCGTGCTCTGTAATCACGGTAATATTGTGCATTCTTCCCTCGTGGACCTCTTGAACAAGTGCTTGTGGTTGCCTCATCGTCTCGCCCTGGAAAATGTATTTGTATTAATAATGTATGCGAATGCGTCATAATGTAATTTCAGAAAAGAAACAATCAATTAATATTCACAAGAGACGTACCTTTACATAACCTTAAATCCGTCGCATTGTCTGTGGGATTGTTTTCACTTATTTTTTACAATTGTTATCCACTAAATTTGAAAATAAAAAATACTACCCTATTAAATTATATGTGTATCAAAACAAACCAAAAAATATTTATAGAAAAACAATTCACGATCGCAACGCTCGAGTACGCCGTCTAGCGGGAGCCTGTAAATATCAGACATTAATTTATCACGTTTTCATTTAGTTCCATCAAAGTCATTGACAGAATCAGACGCCATTTTTTAGCAGCAAATAGGAAACAAAATTTCCCTAAGGAAAAGGCCGAAGAACTTGAAAAAACTCTCCAGAATATTAGTAAATCTTTCAGGAACAGAACACGCCAAACATTTGAAGAAAAATTCTTCATTAATTCATAACTTCTATTATGAACAAACTTGCAACTGATGACTTCCGATTTCGGATACTGTTACAGATGTGTGTATTAAGGTAAAATGCATTTCTTCTGTCTTCAATTCATTACGAATTAAAGTGAAGTCAACATTGCTTTCGTCAGTGAATAAATATGAATTCAGAACATACAGAATTGTAATAGTTATAGAATATTCTTCTTCGTTATAGAATAGTATATATTTCTGTATCCATATAATTCGGAAAACAACAATAAAAAATTATCCAAGTTACTTGAAATAGTGCCATTTGTGCTGATTCTTAATTAATTTTCATCGTTTTCTTGGTAAGTATTTTTTAGTTTTGAAAGAATAAGTTCAACTAGAATTCAGCTATTCTGTTTTTAGCTACATATTCAAATTCATATCAATTATAAAATTTTGCTGTGCAGTATGTTATCTGAAAATAATGAAGGGATAAACTATGTATCTATTATTTGAGAATAAAGTTTTCAAACAAAGAACACATCATTTTGGAATTCTCCGGAAATTATAAATCAGGTAAGTGCAATGATTTTTACAATAAAAAATTTGCTTGTAAATATAATTTTTTCATTTGATGATAGTTCTCTACAGAATGTTTTTTTTACGTCTGATTAAGAACTATAAGAATAAAAAGAGAAACAATGTGGAAGTTTTTTATTTCAATATGGGGAATTTTTAAAATCGTTTTTTTTTATCCTAAGAATTCTTTATTTTACGTTTTTTAGTTTATAATTTTTTGATAAAAATTGCTAAAATAATCATTTTGAAAAATTAAATAGTATAACATTATATATTAATGTATACTTCTTGCATATTCTAATGTTTGAAGTAATATGATTCAGAAAAGTATGGAATAAAAATTCGGTACTTACGTAATAACGCCATCGCAACTACAGATTTGGCGGTTTTTAAGTGCCACCAATCTACACCAAAATTTTTGCGAGAAATCATAAAATGAAGCACTTTATTTAAAATCAAAGTGGTTTATCGGATTTCAGTGGACAATGGGCAAAATATTTCGCTCCTGAAAAATAAAATTGCATCTTGTTCTATTTTTGGCAAATCCCAAAGACGCATTTTCGTAGCACTAAAAAATGGTAACAAAAATCGAAGAACAAATCATTTTGGAATTCTTCTAATTTATAAAGAAGGTAAGTGTTAATTTTTATAAAATAAAAAATTTTACTTTTAAGTTTATTTGATGATAGTTTTCTGTAGAATGGTTTTCTGCGTCCGATTATGAATCAAAATAGAAAAAAACATGAAAGTTGTTTATTTTAATGTAAGGAATTTTTAGAATTGATTTTTTCTTTTTAGCTTTATATCGTAAGCATTCTTTATTTTACGGTTTTTAGTTTCTAAATAATGATTTTTATTAAAACTTAAAATTTTTTGATAAAAATTGTTGTCAAAGAACTTTTTTTACAAAACTAAATTATATAAAATTATGAAGCTTATGTATACTTTTTGCTTATTTTAATGTTTGAAGTAATATGATTCTTAAAACTATGGAATGTAAAGTTTAAATAGGCCTCTCAGGTAAAACTATTTCTCAGGCATTAGGTTTAACTCTAATAAGAAGATCATATTTTTTTCTGTTTATTTACAAATATTTTTCAGATGTGTTTTGGATGTTCCTTCATTTAAAAAAGCGATGGCATCTTGCTTTCGGTTGCATAAGAAAGGATATCAAGCATTTTTCTTTTTTAAATTTAATAAGCTACGATAAAGAAGGAACGTTACAATGTTACACGCTACATTAAAGACGTCTCCAGAGTAACTGAATGACTGTTCATATAGAAATCGCAGGTATTAGTCTCATACAACAACGCCCCCTATAGTTCGTTGCGATCGCGAATACTTTTATGACTTTTATTATTTTTATGCTAGTGAGAACCAAAAAAATATGGAAATGAATGAAGGAAAACTGGATCCTACCACGCGATTTCCCGGCCAATAAAAATGTAGCGTTTAACGTTTAACGCAACCTTGTTGGAAGTCGCATAAGAAGTGTAACTTCAATAAAAATTTGCTTTTTGGACAGAAATCAGCTTAAAACTTGTCTATTGCCTAGAAACTCTGACATATATTCTATTAACTATTAATTGGGTATAATATAGCCTACGTCACAGGTTGTGTTGTTCCTACTAAATTTAACCCATGAACGGCATTTTCTGCGAGCCTAACTTCAAGCCACAAATAAACAAACCAGATTTTATTGCATTATAAAGAAAAGTTATTGAAACTAAATACAACTAAATAAACAACAACAACTAAAACAAATAACAACAACTACTAATAACAATAACTAAATAAACAACAACTAAATTCCATTCGTTTAGCATTGCGTCATATGTTGTTCCTACTAAATCGAAGTAGTTGTGTTTTTTTCATATTATACCCAATTAAACCTCTCCGAGCAATCACAGAGCATTATTTAAATTTTTTTACAATCAAAACTCTGTTGCTTAGCAACCTAGTAAAATTAAGCATTCTTCTTTTGAATTAGTCAATGGGTTATCTTAAAATATTCATTTACGCTGGCGACTTTTTTTGGCGGTTTTCTGGACTATCGCCAAATATATAAACCTTCATTTTGACCCAATTTATGACCCAATTTTTTTAAAATTTTGTCTACCCCCCCCTAATTCAAGTGTCTGAAATTCAAATATACAAAAAAAAAATATATGTTTATTCAGAGAAAGTACGTTTTTGTGTCTGATTTCGTAACTTAATTAATAGTTAGTACTAATTAATTAGCATATTTAAGGTCACCCCCCGGAACCATTAAGATTGACACTTAGTTTTCTAAAATCCGATCATTAGAACGAAAGTTATTCAGGGTGATATCTTTTTATTTTGCGGACTGTACATGCATTGACACAATGCAAAACAAATAACCATTTAACAATTATAATAAACACGCAGGAACATGCGTAATACTCGTTGGAGTCGTAAGGTATGAAATTGCTACAGGGCAATTCAGGTCAATTGTCACAGAAAATGATAAACTGCCCTCTATTTCAAGTATGAAATCAAGTGCTGCAAGGCCTGTATATATGTAAAAGGGAACCATTTCTCTTATTAACCTATTTTTTTTAAAATTCTGCAACTGTTGTTTCATACCTTTTGACTCTAACGAGTGTCATGCGTGATCATATATATATATAATGGAAACTGCAAGTTAGGTAATGAAATTTTAAACTTAACATGAGAACCGCATTAAATGCAAACTTCATTCGCTAAAAATCCTTTCTCTTGCACCCAAATCTAAGAAAGAAGACATGAAAAAAATTTTAAATCTGACTTAAATTATCTACATTTAACTTTCAAAAATAAAATAATTTATTAACTTCAAAACTTCAAAGTATCATCCAAAATAATTAAAATACAAATTCGTCGCGTAACAAAAATAGGAGTCACATAGTGGTACATAGTGGCTTTAAATATTAAGAAAATAAGATAGTTTTATCTTTATAAAGTTCCTTTTTTTAAATATTAATATTGTAGGAGTACCATGAGTGTGGATCATTAAATAAGCAAAAAACAAACATGACTTAAAAAAATGACCTAATTTTTCCGAATTGGATATGAATTTGGGTCATATATTTTGCTAAGTATTACATTTTACAACTGTAAAAGTGTATAAAAATTAACGTTAAAAAGTCATGTATATTTTTTGAAGCATTACCAAAAAATTAAAACAAGAAATATTTTTCGAAATAAGTAAATTTTAAAAAAAAATCAGAATATATAAAGCTGTTCACGTATATAAGTTGCCACTGTTTTTTTCATAAAATTTTATAAAAGTTCAAAGCATTAAAGCATTCCATTTTCTCTGACTTTTCGAGGATATGTGGGTTTAATCACACTTTATCGAACTCAACTGGTCTGCCAAATCAAAGTGCATTTTTTGGGTAAAATTTCCGTTTTCAAATTTGGGATACTAATTACAAGCGGTTTTTGGTATTGCTCCCTCTGCACAAAGAGCGCAATTATCGCGAGATGTTTTTGCAGCCTTAGAATCTTGATTAAAAACGAAAACAAGGCAGACGTATAAGAGACTAATTTTCTCAACTCAACATTTCCCTTTAATAATCTAAAACTTACTTTTTATTTAAATTTAATAATCTGTAAATTAAAATAAATCAACTAGAACAAAAAAAAAATAAACATAGATTCAGGAATGACCTAAAACATGTCAAAACATTTAAAGACATAGGGAAAGTCAAAATTTCAAAAAAGAAAAAAAAGCGACCATTACGAATTGACAATTGGGTACTTGCAACTTGAAAAGATGTGAAGTGGTTATGCCTAACCACGTGATTTAAATCAGACATAATTGGATACCTGTAAGCAACGTCATGCCTATGTGCCGAATTTGATTGGTTTCTAACTCTACACATGTCACGTTTTATCATCGATGATGTCACTTGCAAGTGTCCAATTATGAAACTTAGTTGCCAAACCAGTATCATTGTCTTTTTTGACATAATCATGCAAAGGATAAAGAAAAAATATTTTGATAAAAGTTTGAAACTATTTAGAATCGATAATCCATCTTTATTTTTTAAAGAATAATGTTATGCATTTTTGCAAAAGGAAAGTGTTATTAATTTAAATGTAATTTTTTTAAGCATATTTCCAGAGTTTTATAAAATAATACATTAAATGCATATTTAAATTAAAATACAACTATTCACTAACTGTAAAAATTGGGCAGGACGTGGTAATTCAAAATTAAGGCAATTAATAATCAAAGTTAAATAAAGCGACAATTAAAAAATATTTAATATTATGGTATAGATTTATAAAATATATTAAAATTTTTTTCGAAGTAACACTTTGGAATTTTAAGGAAACTTAAGTTTTTGAATATTTTGTCTTAATTAACAAAGAATAAGAACTAAAAATTTGCAAACGAAAAATTCCTGCTTCCTTCATTAGATTGTTTCACAACATTTAAAATAGAGTTAACTTAATTAAAAAAATAATTCATTATTGAAATATTTGTTTTAAAAACATTTTTCCAAATTAATAAAATCATTCTTTCATATTTTAAACAAGAATTAAATTATTTCGAAAACATAAATAAATCATTATTTTATTAGTATTTTTTAATTTACGAAGGGCAGAAAGATATTTATTATTTTTCTTTTAGAAATTTTTTATAACTGCTAATAATTAAAGTTCGTTGAATGAAAAATTATCACGTCTTAAATTAATTAGACATTTTAGAGACAACTAAATTAATTAGTGAAATATTTTTACTGTCGGAACTTCATGTTTTGTCTTGCGAATAACAGTCATAAAAGCTTATAGCCGCTTTAAAACTTTTTTGTTATAATTATTTATTTAAAAAAAAACTTTTGCTTTTAATTGATCTGAAGGAATTGAAATGTTATAGTAAAGGCTTGGAAGTCGTTAATAAGCCCATCACATAGATGATCTGCAGATTAACTAAGTTGATCCGTTAAATTGCGCAATCAAGAGTCTATTGCAATTATTTTAGGTATTGTGCGTGTTAACGATCTTCGTATCGTTCGCGTTCAAAAGTTTGTTTTTCTTCATATATAAATCAACTAATTTGTTTATTGTTTTATTGTATTTATTTGATTTTTCAGATACATAAAAATAAACAAATGACCTCAAAAAAATTTACTTAATTGTAATAATATTTTAAACCATTTTATTATTTATACTATTTTTTTTTAAAACCATCGTTGAACAGCAGACCCAATTTTGAATTTACGACTACAAATGTTCAACTCTGTAGCCTTGTAGTTTGGTTGAGGCCTTGTAGTTACAACAAATTACAATGCTGAATGACAAACAATAGAAACTTGAAAATAATTGGCTAAAAGCATGTTTTTACCAGTCACAAAAATATGTTTAATGCTGTTTATTAAACAATTAAGGAAAATCAAGTGAAAAGAAATTTGTATGAATTATTTTCATTTTAACATCGTTATCCTACTTATTTTTAGAATTTGAATGACATGAATATTATACAGGGGTTGATCAAAATTTTTTTTCGTAACCGGCTTTCAACAGCCGACACAAATCTGAGTTTACGACTATTAATATTCGGCTCCGTAGCCTAGTAATTTCGGACGCATCCCAAAAGACAAAGAAACTCTACTGGATCAAGTATTGGGAGAAATTTGCCTTCGTGGACGACTGTTCGATGGAGTTAACCCGCACGTTATAAGGAGAGGAAAACCATGCAAATCACAGAAAGTTAGCCCGAGGGCAAGGAGATTTTAGCCAAAGATCCGTCAACCAGCATTCGCACCAAACAGCCACCACTGCAATTTAAACTTAGGTCACCTCATTAGGAGGCGAACGCTCTATCATCTCAGTCACGTTGCCGCAGACTATTTTTATTTGAATATTTTCGTTCTGGTCTATTGGGACAAACTTTGAGGGAATTTAGGGGGCATTAAAAAGATTCAAACATGTATAGTAAATGTTTATTATTTTGCCTGATAATTTGTGAGAATATGTTGCTGTTATGAGGTAATAGGCACGGCGACGGTAGATTACGGTGACTCGAACTCCCACCATGGAACAAAACGTGCTGGATACAGTTCCAAAGATTCCTAGTACCAGCGAATAAGTCGTAACAACACAATGAATGCTGCTGCCGTTCACTATGTTTTGCAGCGTGAAGGCTGACACCGATACCATCTTCAAAGAGTACCGTCACTGTTCCCCACAGATCATCCTCCACGAGTGGGTTTTCCATAGTGGTATTACACCATTGTCGCCAAGACGCGCACTTCCCATCCTATGTTTTATTTATGGATTAGGCGCACCTCAACGCGATATGGCGTATTCATATGAGGTAATATTTTACACGGAATTATATTCTCGGAATATTGTGCAGTGCACAGTAGGCCAGAAGACCATGATTTTTGGCCAAAAGTCAAAATTAAATTTTCAACTAAAATATGCGTAGACAGTTTCAATATCACCCAATTTAAGTATTCATAATCATTTCAAACATTATAATTTACTTTTTGGACCGACGAGAGTAAAATGTAGTGAAAAATATGTTTAAAAAAAATTCTTTCAATGTAACTTTTAAATTCATATTTCAGAAATATATATAGGAATTTCATCTTACTGTTACATTTTTATCACAGTATTTAAACTGAAATTATAGTACAATTTTTCAATTTGTTGGATTTGATAATACTCTTGACAAACTTATAGTTTATATCTTATCATTTGACATTTTACAATATTTGACTCACTTTCGAAACTTATCTCCAAAAAGTTCCATGAGGTAATTAGCTAAACGTTTTTTTGTTGTCTTCTTTGATGCTTCTTCTTTCGAAAAAACCTGCCCCATTTTGCCCATATTGCAAAGGTGGACTAAATATACCGGAAAACAAAAATTATGTGCTTTTTCCTGTTTTCGCGTTATTTTGTAATTAATTAGCGTTATTTGGTGATATTACTTCGGAAATATAATTTGCTTTTCATTTTTAATATAAAATTACGAAAATTATTATATTTTTATTGTTATATTTAATTATTTAAGCGTATTATATATTTTTTTTAATTTCTGCTCGCCCTATTTCAGCCGCCATTTTGTTTTTTTTCCTTGTATTTTTAGTGTATTTCAAAATTTCAACTATGAATTCAATTTACTTGCACATAAAAAACCACCAAATTTTGAAACAAATTTTATCGAAATATTAATTTCGGCCACGAAACCTTGGACGCTGGCTCACTGTGCAGTCCTGCAAAGGAGGGGGAGTGGACAAGACTCCGGACAATCCCGGAACAGCTTATCGGGATCACATCAAGATGAAAAGGACACGCAAAACTATGCGTTCTTACGTTNTGGACGCTGGCTCACTGCGCAGTGTATGAAAAAAATATATAGTGCCCTAAATTCTCAGTCAGTTTTCTAAATTGACTTTGGTATTATGTTGCCCATATTGTGGCAAAAATGGAGCTAATTTTGGGTTCAGCTAACTTTGGAGGAATTTCACTATTAATGTCGAAGTTTACTCAAAGTATAATTTGTTTTACTTTTCATACCGTAAAAACAAGAGAATTCAACCGTCTTATTTATCAGTACAGGTCTTGATGTATTTCAAAATTAGATTTATTTAAAATGATACATGTTTTTGAATTTGGTGACTGAGTTGAACTATGTTGACAAGCGAGTACACTGTAAGAAAATCCTGATCAAATAAAGGTAAACACTCTAGGTACCGGTGCATTTTACAGTAAGATCTGTTTTTACTATAAAAGTTTACGGATCAAAAGTATGATATATTGTACTTTTTGAAGGGATATTGTAAAATCACAGAATTGCTGTAATTAAATAAATATAACTGTAAATTTTACGGTAAAATGAATATTACGAATGCTTTACCCAGTGTGCCAGTACTTTGTCTTTATTGGATTTGGATTTTCTTACAGTAGTTGGGTTTAAAACCACTTCAGTTACAACAAATGAAGCAAAATTGTACTAAAAATGCACTTCAAAATGAAAAACAATTGTTTTCATTCTGGAATTTGCTACAAAATAATTGTATTTAGTATTTGGGTAAAAATTTCTGACAATTAATTAAATTAAAATAAGTTATATTAGGTGAATTATGTTACTGCTTTATGCAAGCTAAATACAATCAATTGCATATTAAAAAAATTGCTACATAACTAAAAAAGCTCCAAGAGTTTTGAACTCCATCAACTTATTTAGTACCAGTAAAGCTTCTTAGGTGATGTAGACTTACTAATGAAATAAATAGTATCAGTTCTTGTACAGTTATCTAATCCCTTTTTACTGGAACTTTTGTAGCTGTGCAGTTTTTTTCATAGCATATAATATATTTACGGCACAAGAATTTTTTTGTGATTAAATGATATTTCTATAACAATTAATAAATATTTTTAAACAAAACACTGTAAATATCTATTTAATAATAAATCTAGCTAATAATAAATCAACCTGCTCGAAAATACTAATAAATATCTATCTAAAACGAATTATAGATTTTTTTTTAAAATTAACATTTATTTCTATTTTGAAGCATTTTTTAACACTAGATTGCCTAAGGAAGTCATTTTGACTGCTTTTAGTTTCAATTAGAAAAGCAATGATGTAGATAATGACACAATATCTTGGAGTTTTGTATAACATATAATTTTTTTATTGTTAATATTTACTAATAACTTGTTATATAACTGTAATTAATAAAAAAATACTAAAAATTAATTTTAAACAAATTTCTTTACACATTATTTATACATTTACAATCCAGTCATTTTGACTGCTTTTGGGCAATATAAGTATATACTAAATTTCAGTCTTTCTAGTGTTAATAAAGAGTAAATTGTGAGCTGAAAAATAACTAGAAATAGTTAGGTGAAATTTTTTTTTCAAGATGGTTAAAAAAGTTTAGCTTTACTAAAAATTGGAAGAACAAAACAAAACAATATGTTTAAAACAAAATTCACTCTGGACAATTTTGAAAGTACTCAGTGCGTTTGTGCAATCATTACAAAATAGTTCGTTTCACAGTTGATATAAATGATCTTTCTCCAGTGAATTCATGCATGTATATTTATCCTACATGATTTAATTCTGTATCTCATAAACCTTTAAAACCTTTTTTCTCAGTTTTGCCATTTGTATTCGTATTTATATCCTCTGCTTCGACACGATTCAGTAGACTCTTCTGCTGATATGCATCTGAGATTGAGTAAGAAGAAACGTGTTACGACCTGCCCAAGCTAAAATGTAATTTCTACTGTCTGCCTCCTTTGTTCTCTTTGATTTCGGTCTGATTGGATCTAATAGCAGCCCACATTTGGTGCTAGCGTGGCAATGTTTTTTTGGATATTTCAGAAAAGGGTTGAACAAAAGGAACTGGGAAGGTGCATTTGTTTAAAAAAATATTTTGACGCCATAAGTAACGTATTTTAATGAAAAAATATATTTAAGAAGTAAGAATTTTTAAAATTGAATGTGTTTATTGAAGTGGAAACAAAATTTTAAGGTTATTTCAAATACGTATTTTGTTGCATTATTCATTCATGGACTTTTAGTATGAAATGCAATAGTGTAGCTAGCAGGGCAGGCATATAGTAAATATTGTTAAAGTTGTGTAAAATATTTAACAGATAATAACCAATTTGAATACATGATTAAATGTGCTTTTGTGTAAAATGTAAAATCGTATAGTGTATTTTTATACCATTTGAGGGAGCTTAAACCACATCTTTAATTTTACCACTTGCCTGAATTTATATGCTAAAAGAAAAGTAGTATAATAGTAATGAAAGTAGTGCATGGAGTGCATAGTAAAGTACATGGAGTGTTGTAAAGTAAATGCAAAGTTGTATGAACCAAGTACATGGTGCCTAGTGGAAGATTGAATGATTATATGGTTATAGAATTTTTATTTACACAAAACTGTTTTTTGTCAAAATTTTTCTCTCAAATAATAAATAGTAGCAGAAGTAAGAATTAAGGATTACAAAAATCTATTTTAAAGAAATAATTTTAATTTGAAGATGCATAAAAAGTTGATTAGATAAAGGTTTTCATATTATTTTCTAGACCTTATTTACCATGAATAGTTCAATTTTTTACCTCAAAACAAATATCATCTGTTTACAATTAATAAATTACTACTGATATTTACAAGGACATTAAAATTAGCACATTTGGGAAAATTATATATACGAGTATTTATTCTACTTTTTTTAGAAATTAAAAGCATTTTTAGAATATAATTCAACATAAAATTCTCTTCCCCAAAGCTTAAAAGTTCATTTGTGTGAAAACCTCTTAAAATTAGCACTTAAAAACTTTTCTTCCGCGATTATTTAACAAAATTTCATCCAAAAATATCTTATATTTAAATGCATAGACAAAGCTGTCATACTGCAATAAAATTTCCCCCAAAGATAGTTTTAAATGCTGAAACGTTAAAATTGCTCCAAGTAAGAGATTGGTAAAACAATGGATCCATATTTTATGGACGAAGCAATAAAAGTCATTTTTCTTGCAATGACTAAAAATGTCAGTCAAAATTCTTGAGGCGAGAGAAGTATTATTCACTGACCAATGGTTGAGCGAGAAAAAACTCGTATGACTGATATAGAAAGAGCGAATAAATCATGACAGATAAAAAAATTTAAAAGAAAAACGTCACCAGAGATTGATGCGAAATGTCCGAGCTTTTACTATAAAATTGGCGCCGGATCAGCAAGAAATAAGCCAATAAATATGTTTGAATAGCTCAGAGTATTGAAGAGTGGAATACAGATTCAAAATATTCGCTCCAGTATATCAATATTGGAAGCTTCTCTAATATTTCTCTGGTGGTTCTTTTATCGATAAGTTTTCTTTTTCTTTTGGAATTTTTTTGGAGGAAATATTGTAAATGGGTTTCAAACGAGCAAGCATTCTGAACTAAACAGGAAATATATAACCTATTTCGTTTCATTGGAAAAGCTGAAGTTACGTTCTATCGGTTTAGTATTTGCATATAAAAAGTGCAAATTATATCTCTAAAAGACTTTTTTAGTGCCTCCTGAAATTTGAAGTTATTTTAGATAAAAAGAATATGCTAGTTTGTAATATGGAAACAGCTTTTGACCATCAGAAGTTTTTGAAAAGGGCAGCTTATTAATTTACTAAGTGATAGAAAACGAATGAGTAGATAGTTTAGTTTATAAGTTGTATATTAATAGTATGCTAATACCTTTACTATTACGTTTATTAAATGGTGTTAATTAATGTTGTTGTTGGCGTATGCCTGTTAAGGCAGAGGGGTGCGATTGTTCTTGTTTTCCAAGAACGCCATCTATGGCCAAGAATTCGACTTCTGCCACACCCATACGTCACACCCGTTTATAGGGCGGACCCATTCATACATCCATTCATTCATCCACAGATCGTAGTTTTCACCTGAATCAGAGAATGATCAATCTCCAATCCAGTACCCCAGAGGTATTGATTTGTTATGGGAACATGGAGGACTTTGCGACTCGACAGATTTAGCGTGCATCAGTCACCATTTACTACATTGTCTTCGGCCGCCAGGGTTAAAACACATGAACTCTCGGACATGGGCCCAGTGCCCTACCGACCAGGCTATCCCAGCCGGTGTTAATTAATACTTTTATAATTAAGTTTATTACAAGATGTTATTTAATACTTTTACTATAAGTTTACTACAAGGTGTTAATTAATGTTTATACTATTAAGTTTACTACAAGGAGTAAAAAGGTCTGGAAAAATTACCAAACAGTATGGTGAAGACATTTTTGTTGAAACAACAAGATAATTTCGGTAATGGAACTAAAATATACGGCATTTAAATTATTCATTTGGAAATGTAAACGTTTATATGGTAACGGTTTACCGGAAATTATGGTTTTAAAAATCATATTTCTTATTACCACAAATTTAGTAGAAATGCAAACCAGAAAAGTAAGTTTGACCGGATAAATGGTATTTATCCGGTAAGCTATCATGATAAAATAAAGAAATTTTACCATATTTTCTAAATGTTAACACGTATTACACTGCAAAAACTTTCGGATCAAATTACGGTATAAAGTAAAGCTACTTTAGGTGCATCATCCGTAAAATATTTCTTACCATTATATTGTAACTTTTAGAGTAATATTTATTAAATTAGGGATTACGGTAATTATTACTGTAAAAATTACGGTACATCAGATTCGTAACATGTTCGGGTAAAAATGGATTTTATGGTAAAAAGTATCGACACTCTGAGTACCCTTACTTTTTACCGTAATTTTATCCATATTTTTTAATAGTATCAGTCAAATTATTCACTGACCAATGGTTGATCAAGAAAAAAACTGATACGACTGATATTGAAAGAGTGAATAAATCATGGCAGATTAAAAGAAAAACGTCAGCAGAGATTGAGGCGGAATGTCCAAGCTTTTACTATGAAATTGGCGCCGGATCAGTAAAACATAAGCCAATAAATATGTTTGAATAGTTCCGAGTATTGAGGAGTTGAATACAGATTCCAAATACACCTACCAGTATATAAATATATTGGAAGCTTCTATAATATAGCTCTTGTTGTTCTTTTATAGATAAGTTTTCTTTGTTATGTATTTATTATTAATTTTTTTGAGGAAATATTGTAAATTGGCTCTAAATGAGGAAGCATTTTAAACTATACAAGAAATATATAACCTATTTTGGCTCATTGGAGAAGCTGAAATTATGTTCTATCGCAACGTTCTATCACAATTTTACGAAAGACTGCAAAAATATAGTATATCGAATGCTATAGCGGTATTCGAACCCACTACATTTACGCTTGAGTGGTTAGTGGAATTGAAAAACTGCACGGTGAGGTTCAAGTAAAAGAGCCCTATATTATTGGGGTCTTCATTGCTGTCACTCTGACAAAAGTTCAGAAGCGAAGAGATAGTGGGTTCAATGTCTTGGTGCAGTTTTTGTCATTTTTGTGACATTTTTCATTATAAAACACCCCTTACAACTCTACTCAAATTTAAGATAAGCTTTCTTAAACTAGAGAAAAACTTTAAAGAAGCATCTATTGCAACGTGGAGATAGCTCGTTCGAATTCCACCATGTATCAGGCTGCATGTGTATGATTTCATCCCTTATTCTTCTGTATATTGATTTGATATCCACTGTATATCGACTTCTAATGAGCATAGAAGCCTGCGTATGTATGCGTAAAAATAAGTAAATGAATATAAATAAATAAATATAGATATAAATAAATATATAAATATAAATAAATAAATATAGATATAAATAAATATAAATAAATAAACATAAGTAAATAAATATAAATAAATAAACATAAATGAATAAACATAAATAAATAAATATAGATATAAATAAATAAACTTAAATGAATAAACATAAATAAATAAATATAGATATAAATAAATAAACATAAATAAATAAACATAAATCAGGACTCGAAAAAATTCAGAAATTTTACCCGTCCCCGAGGACGGCTTGTCCAACAATATACCCGTCCTCCTTTGAAACTAACCCGTCGTTTCTAAATAAATAAAAATATAATTTCCTCTCATTTATTACAAACATTTATATAAATTGCACAATGAATTAGCAGTTACTAGGATTACATTATTCAGTAATAAAAGAAATACTAGGTTACTGATAGTAACCTAGTATTTCTTTTATGAAATAATTTCTTTCTTTTATGAAATAATTTTAATGACAAAGGTCAAGTTATCTGGAATGTTAATTTATCCGAGGGTACTGCGTTTTTCAAATGAATCATATGACGTTTGCCAGTTCCACAATCAAGCCAATGATTTACAGAGGTTTCTGCACAGAAATCTGAAAGGGGTTTTCCATTTAGGTAGATGTTTATAATTGCGTTTATAACGCTACTTGTTCAAAACCAGTACGTAATGTGTTTTTTTCTAAGTTCGTTGCTGAGAGGCCACTTTCAAGCGCTGCAGTACTCCCAGACAGCGAAAACATCAATTCCATCATACGCAGTATGTTGCTGTATTTCTAGATTAGAGGGTCATTTTAGAAGTGAAGTGCTAGACTCTTGTAAGATAACAAAAATTGAAAATGTATCACGAACATTAACGGGAAAATGGCCGTCCGCGCAGACGTCGGATTCGAGAAATTCGTTGTCCGCGGGGAATTTTTGACCACCGAGGACGGACGGACGGGTGGTTTTCGAGCCCTGACATAAATAAATAAACATAAATAAATAAATATAGATATAAATAAATATCAATATATAAACATAAGTAAATAAATATAAATAAATAAATATAAATAAATAAATATAAATAAATAAATATAAATAAATAAATATAAATAAATAAATATAAATAAATAAATATAAATAAATAAATATAAATAAATAAATATAAATAAATAAATATAAATAAATAAATATAAATAAATAAATATAAATAAATAAATATAAATAAATAAATATAAATAAATAAATATAAATAAATAAATATAAATAAATAAATATAAATAAATAAATATAAATAAATAAATATAAATAAATAAATATAAATAAATAAACATAAATAAATAAATATAAATAAATAAATATAAATAAATTAATTGATTAATTAACAGATGTCATCTAAGGTTACGGAGGGATTTGAACCCTTTACCTCTACGTTTACATTTTAGGATGTTTGAAATGCCTTGATATTGATTTTATTCACCTTTATTTTAATTTTATTCACCTTGATGTATTATTTTTTTAAACTACAGATTTAGTTCAGACTTGTCCAGGAATTTTTATATTTACAAATGGTTATTTTTTATGATTTTAAATGTCGGTAGATGTTAACTCAGAGCTTACATAGGAATTGTAATGGCATCTCTTTGGATCATTTTCAGGGATGTCTCCCAGACGGTCGCCAATAGCCCATTGTACAGCTCTAGTGTGACGTAATTAAAATACCTATCATTAAATAAAATAGAGATTATCAATATGAGCAGTTTTGTGTCATCTCAAACTACGCAAACTCTGTTAAAAATACCTAATTTTACCGCATTTACTACCAAACAACATGATAATAAAAACGATAATTTATTGTTAATTCTACCAAAAAGTCATTACCAATGCCCTTCGGTAAGAAAGTACCTTGTTTTTTCGGTGTTCTTGTAGAGCCATAAACACGATAAACTTTACAATATTCTGGATACCAACTTTACCATATTCTATACAACTATATGGAACTCTTCGGTTATTTTTTGCATTAAAATTGTAAACTGATTCAAAAAATATTTTTCATGCTAATTTTTACCATGAAAATTCTTTCTTGATTACCAGTGTAGCTTTTGGGGATTTAAAGAAGAATATTCGTTGGTTTATTTACGACGAAATTTCTATAGCTAACAAGTAAGACATGTAATATACACCGACCTACGAAAGATTTTTTTTTTTTTAATAGAACAAGAGAATATTCTTACATAAATATTATTTATATTACATATTGAGCCGGAATAGCCTGGCTGGTAGGACATTAGGCCCATGTCTTAGGGGTCATGAGTTCGATCTCCACCGACCGAAGACTTCGCGTGTACAAAATGGTAACTGGTGCACGACAAATTTGCCGGGGTCATAAATTCCTTCAAGTGCCCATAACAAATCAATACCGCTGGGGGTACTGTATTGGAGATTGATCGTGCTCTGGTTCAGATCAAAATTACAACCGGCGGATGGATATATGGTGAGTGAATGCATCTTCCCAGTAAACTGTGATGTGACTCATTCATTTTGTCTCCAGATCATCCTCAGGATTGTTTCCACACCGTCACCAACAGCCAATTGTGCAGCTGTAGTACGACGTAAGTAAAAATATTGCACCTCATATTACATATTAAAAATATTTTTGTCCTGATTTTTGCATTCACAGTAATTTTTCTTTTGCCTTCCAGATCTAGTGCTTTTGGAGCTTTAAGTTAGCCTTATGTTAAAAAAATTCTGACTGCATTTTGAAGGAAAGAGGTAAAAAGAAGAACAGTAATAGCAACCGAATAATAAAACTTGTGAACACGAATTTTCTCTTAGGAAAGTTTCAAAATTAAGCTGTAATAAAAAGTAAAAAGTACATGTTTGAAATGGAACGTTAAACTCTTGTGTTGATTTTAAAGTTCATAAAAGAGATTTTGCTAAAAAGTTATGGAATTTGTTGGGGAACTTGAAGGATGATTTTCTTAATGTTTGAGAAGCTCTGCGATATTCAAAGATGTACTACTGAAAAGGACTGAAATCTCTACCAGAAAATACAGTTGGAAAGAAATCCACTAAGTCTTCCTCAAATTTGGCTAGCATTAAAGAAAGTAAGCTTTAACCATAAATTACTGTGATATTTTTCGAAAACA
>NC_092211.1:38254932-38361129 GCF_043381705.1 Parasteatoda tepidariorum
CGTTTTTTTTTTTTGCGGACTGTACATAAATACACATCAATATTTTCAAAATTGTATTCATAAGAACATTATGTTTTCTAAATATTTAGGCATTTATTCTCATAAAGAATATTTTAAAATAAAATATATATTGGTATTCATTTATATCTTCTGAAACACTCATTTAAAATTATTACTAATTTAAAAATCCTGAAATTTCGTTAGTTGGTATATACATTTTCGATACTTCAATAAACTAATTACTATTTAATTCTTTCAGAAGGATTTTGTAATAGGCTGATTGCTTGCGTGCAAAAACAGTCAATTATTTTCAAAACATTCGCGTATGTCCAACTGATTTCAATTTTATGAAATATATCAGTCAATATTTTCAATATCAATATTTTCAATAATGTATTCATAAAATGTGCTACAGCTTGATGTTTTTCAAATATTTAAGCATTTATTATATTTTTTAAAAAAAATAATTGATGCTTATTAATATTTGCTTACATTTTCAGGTAAGTTAATTCAGAATTAAAACTTACTTAAAAATTTTGAAATTTCGTTTGCTGGTAGTACATACATTTGATATATTTCTTTAACTATTTACTTTTTGATTATTTGACTGTAATTTTACATTAGATCTAAAGTTTGAGTGCAAAATTGCAAAATTTAGGTGTGTTTAACTTAATTCACTTATCATATTATCATAATTTCACTTAATATATGTAATATATTATTTAAAAATCATGAAATAAACGACAATAAATAAGCGTTTTTTCTCATGAATTGTTCGAATACTTTAAGAAACTAACATGCTTATTTTTCATAAAAGTGTATTCTTACACAATTTCCTGAAACTTATTACTCGCTGTAAAAAATTTCGAGTAATTTGTTAATTTGAGCATGATCTCAACTAAGAGGTTTCAAAGAAAATTTTCAAACTTTTTTTTAAAGTTTAAATCTTACGCAATGACTTTACAAAGTATTTATGAAGGTTCACCTTCCCCACTATACTTTGGTATTCAGTATCATTTCCCATTCAACTACAATATTTATAAATTTCGATAAATTTATCCTTTTTTTTAATAAAGTGCGAGGTGTTTTGAATTAATATTGATTAATTTTGTCAAAGAGATGACGAAGACATCGCAGCAAAATAAAAGTTTTAAGATTATTTTTTATTAAAATGAAGGAAAAAATGAAGAAAAGCAGTTTCGCGAATAAATTGAAAAAAGTTTTATTCGGATAATAAAGCAGTCTTTTATTTATAAAATTAAATAATGCTTGGTGTGAAGAAAAACTGTATTTGAAAAGATAAATTAATTGCTTTTCTGTGGTGTGCTATACCCGATTTTATCTAAACTAACCGGATAAAAGCGGATATATATTAGCATGTTATTGTTTACATGCTAATACAATATAAAGCATATAAAGCATATATACATATATAAAGCATGCTACTACAGAGTTACGTTAATACAATGACCTAATAAACAGGTGACACTGGTTAACAAATATAAGGATTATTAAATCAAAGGACATTAGTAATTTTGGCAACACTGCAAAGCACAGGCACTCAGGGTGCCTATATATACTTTTGGTGAAATCTATTTTGACTGGAACATGTTAAAGAAAAAAAAATGATATATAGTAATTTTTACTGCAATAATTATTGTAAAATATCTGAGTCAGTCTAATTTAATACATATTACTGTAGAAAATACGTTATAATGTCGTACGTTAAAAATTGATTTTACGGATGATGCAGCCAAAGTGCTGATACTTTATACAGTAATTTGATCGTATACAGTTGAAATATTGTGTAATCAACTGAAATTATTTGTTTTTTTGTATTACTTAGTTATGTCTGATAGTGAAGGACCCAATTCAATTTGTTTCACACTGATTGAATATTATTTCCTTATTATTATAAATAAAGTTCTTAATCTACAAAACTCTTGTTCGGCCTGTCTTGACATACGCCTCTGAAGCTTGGACAATGAAAAAACTGGAGAAAAATAGTATCGCAATTTTTGAGAGAAAGATTTTGCGGGGTATGCTTGGTGGTGTAAATGAAAACAATAACTGGAGAAGGAGATTTAACTTTGAACTGTACAAGATTTATAGACAACCTGATATTATTAAATACATAAAAATAAATAGAAGGAATTGGATCGCCCACGTGATTTGAATGAGCGACGACAACGCAATAAAAAAGATATTGCTTTTTAGACCCACTTTAAAAAGAAAGCGGGGAAGGCTGTGATTGAGATGGGCTGACTCAGTGGAGTCTGATTTTTTCGCAATTAATGAAAAACATTTGAGATCAAAGGTAAATCGGAAGTCGTTGTGGAGAAATCTTCAGAGGAAGGCATTGGCTCACATTGGGCTGTCTGGCCAACTATGATGATGATGATGATATTATTATAAGTAGGTAAATGCAGACCGGACTGCGTAGGGATCAGGGAACTGGCTTTGCATAAGGAAGGTTCTGGGTTCGAATTTAAAACTAGCTGTATACTTATAGTTTTTTAAGTCTCGGCTAATAAATATTATTACTTGTAGATTTAGCCACAGACCTGATTTTTACACCTTTTTAACAGTAGTAAAGTCACTTTTGTTCTAGTACTTTGACAATAAAGTGTGCTAAAAAAGTCACAAAACTAGTCATTTGAGAGTTATTCTTCGATCGCAGTTTGCGATCAATGCATTACAAAATCTAAAGCCACTAAAAACATTAACCCAAGGAGTTTTATGAAAAAATCAAACACTCTCTCTTAATATTGATCTTAACAGTCTACCGCCGAGAGCAGGATATAATACTGTGTATATGGGTGCTCACGAAACATGACAATTCACTGTCCCTTGCACCAGGATCTAATTCTATAATAATAAAGTAGCTTTTTTTTTAAAAAAAAATAATAAATAGCATTGCTGATAGCATTTTAAAATGACTTTGTAATAGCATTGATTGTTTTTTATAGTTAAAAAATTTAATACAATATCAAAATGTTATTTTCCTGGCATGTCCCAAACAATGTTTTCAATATTAACTTCAAAACTTCCCATAAATTTTTAAATATCTAAATTTGTCATCTTAACCGGTGTAAGCATCTCTAGATTACACGCAGAGGGTATTATTTACAAAAACTTCGTTTAAATTAATTTTTTCTGTCAATAATTTGCTTGTCCCAAGAAAATCTGTCATTTTCCTGGCTACTTTTATTTAGTGGTTTATAACCGAAATAGATAGAGCCAGTAATCAATATCTTATGTTAATAGATTTATTAGATATCCTCCTATATGAACATGTCTTGTTTCATGAATAAAGAACCAATTTTTCAGGGTCAAAATCTATTTCAAAAATTTTTTCAATGTGAGTAGGTTTTTGTGTTGTCATTTTCCTGGCTTCTTGAAATCATTAATAACATAAACTACATAAATTTATCTGAGTTTTTTCAAGAAATCCTGTTGCTTTCTGCAGAATGTAATCGTCTTAGGCCAAAATATTAAATTGAAGTAAAGTTATATGCTGTAAAATGGCGAATTTGTCATTATCCTGGCTTATGAATTCCAGGACATTGAAGTGTTACCAGAATTTTTTTTAACTGCTAATACTGTAAGAAGGAAAAGAAAATATTAACCTAATACCAAGTTTATGTATGATTGTAATATGGTTGGATGTAATCAAAGTTATTTATTTATTTAATGATTCATTATTATACACAATTTTATTCTGTACATATCAGCAACAAAAAAATTATTATTTCTACAATGGATAAAAAGAATTAATTTAAGCAATTTATGGTCCATCTAACATAAAGGCTTAAGTTGAGTTACTTAATGTTAACTTAAAATGACTGTTTTTTAAACCTCTAAGCTAATATGTCATTTTCCTGGCATTCAAGATTTGGTGAATTTCTATTTTATTTTTTTTCTCGAGTAAATGTCAATAAACTGCATTGCTGTCTGTAAGATATTAATAAATGTAACTAAAGAAGTATACAAAAACATTTTTAGATTATTTTGAACACCTTAAATTTGAAGAAATGTTTTGCTCCGAATTGTCATGTTTAAAAAGAATCACCCAGAGGCGTAATATAGCATAATCCAATACGAGAATTTGTTATTTATTTGGTCAATAAAATTAAGAAATATTTTTAATTGGTCTATCGAAATTATACTTATAGTTCTTATATTGCTTTGCTAATAAAATAATATTACTTGTAGATTTAGCCATAGACCTGCTCTTTACACCTTTGAGCAGTGCTAAAGTAACTTTTATTCTAATACTTTGACAATAAAGTGTGCTAGAGAGTCACAAAACTAGTCTGTTGAGTGTCATTTTTCTATCACAGCTGGCGATCAATGTGTTACATTACAGGATCTAAAACCACAAGAAACATTAACCCAGTGAGTTCTGTGAAACAATCAAGTGCTCCCTCCTAACACTGATCTTAACGGTCAACCGCAGAGTGTAGGAGGTGGGAGGCTTCTTGAAAGGTGGGGAAAAGGGGTGGAATATTGGCTGCTGTCCACTTTGAGTTTCAGAACCGTGGAAAATGGTTGGTGTGGTCCGTTATGGTTTCAGTGGTCGTTTATGAAAGAGAAATGTGTCAGTGACCAGCGAATGAACTAGGGAGCCAAAGCAATAAAGCCATTTTTCCTGGATGGAAAAAAATGGCAATTCTGCAGTTTTTGTTGTTGGCAGAACTAAGATAAAATCTGTTCCAGCTGTTGTTTAGATGTATTAGCTTCAAAATGACCGATGTAATCATTATATTCCTTTTTTGTGTGAAAGAGAAAAATTTACTTCCAACAAACTAAATGTATCCGTTTTTTTTTTGTTAACAAAAAGAGTAAAAAGCTCTGAGTTGCGTAGAAACTAGATTAGAATTTTGGGAAGGCTATGTGTATTTTTTTATTCAAATCATTTTGAAACATTTATTGATTTGATGAAATTTTAAAAAAAAAACATTTGTACAGAAATTATTATTAATTTTAAAGTTTTCGATATTTTAATCATATTTGAAAATAGTGATTATTCATGAGTACGAGATATGATGTGTAATAATTCAATAAATTATTTTAAGTGATTCAAAGTTCTGTGCGATCATCGTATTAAAGATATAATACAGCCATTTAAACCAGGATTTTTGGGGAAACAAAATTAAACTTCAAGCATGAATTTTATTTTCAGGGTGGTGTTTTTGAGTTTTAATTGTTTAAAAGTTTTGTCATTAATTTAATAATGTTAGTAAATTTAAATAGTAAAGCTATGCATTGAGCATGAAAAACGCATATATTGATCAGTTTATTGAATTTCTTCGTATGAAAATCGAAAAGCAATTTATTTTTACATGAAGCAAAACAAAACTAACAAAATATTCGAACAGCCATATCATATGTTTATAATTAATATTTAAAAAATAATAATTTGAAGTAATAATTTGAATAAATAATTTGAGAATATTTTCTTGGTCTACAAGAAAATTTTCAACTGGCAACCTTTTCCTGAGTGGTTGAGTTTCACAAATTCTTTCATCATTTTTAGATTAGTTAAAGTGAGAATGATTTATAAAAATACAAGATAATGATCATGAGTATCTAGACTTTTTGTGTTGTTTCTAATGACGCTGGAACAAGCCATGCTCGATTGCCATTAGATTTTTTGGGAAATAATTCAAGCAGGTTGACTTTTCGTTTGATAAGGGCACACCGCATGGCTGAAAGTATTTCTTATCTCAGAACTCAGATAGAATGCAGAGCCACTCAGTTGTAAGCTCATTCCTCAGTTTAGACACAGATCTAAAGGGGAAGGAAATTTTCTGAAGATCCCTGTACTCAGATCTGCACGTAAATCACATACATTCGGTGTGTTGAATATCGAACCCCAGCCCCACTCAACTGGAACTCCAACCACTGGGCTACCACGGGCAGCTAGACTTAATATATTCCAAAATTTACAAGTGTTCAAAAAGTGAAGAGCTTTTTGATGATAAATCAGGTAATTAAGTTTTTAAAACTGCCTTTACCATAATTCTCAGAAGTTTTTAAATAATTACCCTAATCTCTGATATAGAAATATTATTCCAATCTCAGCCTAAAGATATTTTTAAAAAATTTTTTTCTCAAAATTTTCGGAAATGATTAGTAAATTACTTTGATCAGTGATATGCTCACTATCCTTATGGAATACTTTAGAGAAAACTGTTTTCTCTAAAATTCCGAAAAACAATTTTATGTCCCACTCAGTTACATGCTTAATAACTTTTAGAAAAAAATTCGACATTTTTTCCCTTCAAAAAGTTTTGAGGTAATTAAATGTTTTATTCACTTAGGTATCAATATCATTGCGAAATACTTTAGAGAAAATCAGTTTCAATGAACTTTCCTGAAAAATGGTTAAATAATTTCTGAACCATCAATATCATTTACAAAATACTATCAGAAACTTTTCAAAATACTAACTAATACTTTCACTATCATTTGCAAAATACCAGAAAAGTTTATAAATACCTACTCACTAATACATTTATTATCATTTGCAAAATACTTTCAGAAAAGTTTCTAAAAACCTGTTCATTAATGCACTCAATATATCAATTACAAAATACTATCAAAACATTTTCAAAATACCTATGCACTAAGATATTCACCATCATTTGCAAAATACTATCAGAAAAATACCTGTTCAGTACTACACTTAATATCATTTACAAAATTCTATCAGATTTTTTTTTCATAATTCCTTCTAACTCTCATTTGCAAAAAAAAAAAAAAGAGTTTCTAAATATGTTTACTAATACACTCAATATCATTTATCAAATACTTTCAGATAATTTTCCAAGTACTTAATCACTAATACACTCAATAACATTTATATTACTCAATATCGTAATTTATCGAAAAAATTTTGTCTTCCAAAATTCTCAAAAATCTTTAAAATTCTCTCGCACTGATATGCTCATTAATAATTGAAACGAAATATTTCGGGATAACTTTCTTTCTCTACATTCCTAAATAGTGAGAAAATTATTAAATAAAATTTCAGCTCAGTTTCCTCACTATTACTACAGTAACACCGTATATATATATATACACAATTTTATTCTGTNATATTTTAAATAAGAAAGCTATAATATTATTTTTTAAAAAAAAACAACATATTTTTTTTCTTTTTTAACTTTAGATAAAAGTTTAATGTAATTTAATTACCACCCTGCAATTAATACTCACTAAACTCAACGACATAGCTATCAATCCTCACCTAAGCGCTTTAAATAAATGGCACGCTCCTGGCGATTAAGCCTCGCCTGAGATTTTCACAATCAAAGCATTTGGCGACAAACAAAAACAAAAAAGGGTGAGATTGCTAATCCAGAATAAACCTTTGCTTTCTCTAATCTTTTATCCAAACAGGTACACAATTTGTGGTTTGTTAATCCACTTCTTTCTTTTCAACGTATCGACTTAAGTCGGTTGGCTCACTCTTCACAGATGGCGACAAAGATTTACTTTCCCCCCCTCTCAATTTCTCGCCAAAAGGTAAACAAAGGGATTTCTTGAATCCACGAGGGAGGGTCTAAGCTATGTCACTCGCATTCATATCTTTCATTCTTGCTTAGAATGGGTTTGATTAGAAAAAAGGGATTAGAAGTGTAGTACTTTTGATTTCAGCGAACTATACTGCTGCTAGATTCTATCGAAGAGAAATCATTGAGTAAAGAGAAAACATTCCCAAGTGAATATACGTTGTAATGAGCTTGGTTGATAGTATTAAGTGCTTTAAAAAAAACTGTTTTAGATGAAATAGGTAAAATTTACACTTTTAAAAGCATTGCAAGGATTTAAAAGTATATATTAGTAATACACTAGTTTGTCTTCAACCTAAAAATGTATTTCTAAATTACCGTTTAGAACAAAATGTTTTTGAACATTAAATTATCAATTTATATATAAACATTAACTTATCACTTTAGATATTAACATTCAAACCATATCAAAAATACAGTAACCATATTAAAATCTGTAAAAAGCCAAATATCTGAAAAAAGAATGCAAATTGGATAAAAAACAAACACCAAACTTCACCTCTACCCCATCCCTGAGAATTGGGTGATAATAAGTAGTGGATTAGGCTTTTAGATTAGGACATTTGAGAAGTTTTTTTTCAAAATATCAAAGATGTAAATTTTTATTTTTTCACTCTATTATGTACTTTTCGAAATACATCAGGTTTAAACTATTAATACCTTCATTCAATTTTGCGATTGCAGCGTCACCTATGAACCAAAATTGAAAGCATCTGTTGGCTGTTTCGTTGTTGTTGGTATTCTTGTTTCGAGAGATATCAAATCTACAATAAAATGAGGGTTTTTAGTTAAAGTTTTAATGCTGTCCCCCAACCTGCCAACTTGAGGTTGGGGTTCGTGTGTGAGGTCTATCAATACAACTTTTACAATTATTGAACACATAATTATAAAGATTTTTTTTATCTGATGCATTTTTCTCGAGTTATTTGACGAGATATTCGGACACCCTGTACTTGTAACTTTACATTTTCCAGCGATTTATTCCACATATCCCTTAAAAAAACATATCCCACATATTCCTGTAAGGATTTGAACACGAGACTAGTTTCCCATTAAATTTCACTTTAAATTTTGAAAAAAAAGATACTCAATTGAATTTGGAAAAAGACGCAAACTCATTCTTTCCCAGGTGAACCCCTTCTTAACTTAGGTAAAATTAATTACAGTGAAATGAATTAGGTAGAACTGAAGTAAATTAGGTAAAGCAAATTGAAGCATACAAAGTAAATTAAGTAAAATGTATTAAGTTAAATCAATTAAATGTGGTATAAAAAGAAAAAATGATTATATAATTTAAAACATGAGTAAAATCAACAAGTCTGAATGACAAAATATTGGTCTATAATAGACTTTATGTAGTTATGATATCCTTTTTACAGGTGTTTGATTCATGATAAAGAATAATTTTACATGTCAACAGTTGATTTTATCAGTAAGTATTCAGTTTTTGCAAAATAATTTATGTACTATAACAAATTTTGTTAACATTATTCTTTTTAACACTATGTTGAATAAATGTAAGATTAATACTTTTAATTACAGGCGACATTTTCTATGATTCAAGTTTTCCTAATTCTATTTTTAAAATATTTAAGGAGCTTCAAAACCTGTTACATATTTGCAAAGAATTATTTTGAGATTATTTACGAGAAGAATTGATTAATTATCAGTTTTTTTTGAAAATTTTATTATTTGTTGATAGCTGAAGAATTTTTTGCAAAAGTTAATACTTTATTAATTGTAAGAATTGAAATCGATTTTCTTAAAATAATTAGGGTCTTTGAATTAATTATCTATTTTTTTAAAATTTATCTTCGAATATGTTCATTGATTCTAAGCTAATCTTGTCAAATGTTTGGCACTGGGAAGATGTTAAAACTTAAAATTAAGTTTTCTTTTAACGACATTTTCATCTAATAGTTTAGTCTATAATATCTTATAATAATTTAGTACATTATATTTTAGGAAAGATTAGGTATCTGATAAAAAATCAATGAATTCTCAGTATTTGTGTCTTTATTGTGAAAGAACTGCAACTCCTTGTTTCTTTTTTTAAACATATGTTTTTTGTTTAATTGTATCACAATAAATATTTTTATAAAAACGAAGCAAATCCAATTATTGTGCATAATTAAAATAGTAGCATCGATGTAATACTTTTGCATTCGTATTCCTTCAATTTTGTTTATTTTTCAAATTTGTAAAAAGTTAAATATTTTAAAATTCATTAATAATAAAAAAATTGTTTTTGGAATAAATGGATCTTTTTTACATATATAAAACTGATTACTACATAAATTACACAAACTAAAATAATTTTAAAATTATTATAGATCTTAATTTTTTGCAAACATTTTGAAATAATAAAATTAAAATCCTATGAATTTGACTGGAAATTTTCTAAATGAGTGTATTTTTATTTATTAATCAAAGTTTTTTTCTTCATTCATTTAATCTTGCATTTTTAAAAATAATTGCATTATTGCGTTTTGCATTATGCAGCATTGGATGAGGAGCCTTTTAAGTAAAAACGTGTTTTCAATTGATTTAAAAAATAAATCGAAAGAGAATTAAATTCAATCTCAAACCCATAAAAATAAACCTATGATGTTGCAAAAACTAAAATAATAAAATACTCTCTTATTAAATGTAAATTCACAATTTTTCAAATAAAAACATTACTGTAATCCTTCCCAAAAACTTAAAAATATGTAAAAATGAAATTGAAAGTAAAGTTTTTGGATTTTTTGAAACTAAGTCTACAAACATATTTGATTAAATATCTATTAGCATCTACTTATGTATTTAATAAAAGTAGCTCGACTAAGTCCACACAAAATCGTTATAATCTTTCACCATCGATGGGACGATATTTATATTTTTTTTTCCTTTCATAGGGATAAAAATCCTTCATTATTAAGTATGCGGAAAGCATACTCAGAGAAGAGATCCTGTTCCAGGCAATATTATTCCCCGGGAAATAAAAACATAGGCAAAGCTCAAAGCAAACAGGTTAAAGGGATATTGTGCAAAGCGAAGGGGCATGCCGTATCCATAGTAACGGGACATTTCTCTGGAGGTAGGTTCTCTTTTACCTCTTCCGTATCTTTTAGATACTTAAGTAAGGTAAGCAGTAAGATTTAACATATCAAGTCCGTTTAAGGAATTAGGTAAGAAAAAAATTAACTTAGATAAACTTACCTCTAAACTGATCTTGTTTGATATGGGCTGGTTGTTCATTAGCTAATGCAGATTTTAAGGAATGAAAAAGTTTTTTTATTCTTTTTTTTTCCGGATGTAAGAAATTTCGAAGGAAACGCTTGAAAACTGATTTGGCGAGTATTCTTAGAAAAATCTGAGAAAAAAAAAGAAAAAAAAAACACTACAGCATGACATCGATTATTCGAAGTAAATTAGGCCAAGATAAGCGAAATAATTTATAGCCCATTATATAGAAGCAACATCAAGTTTTAGCCTATTTTAATCAATAATCATTAAAAATCAAGCTTTCATTTTTTACTTCATTAATACGTATTTAAATTTAATTTATTTTGAACATTTAATAAATATCTTTTTTTTTAATTGACGTAATCATGTTTTTCTTTCAAAACTCACTTATATTTCGGTCCTGGATAGCGATCCTGCTTTATTTCTTTGTTGAATAAGCCATTGTCAAAATGAGCTTCGATAATTCAATGGTTACAGACGCTGCACAGTAATTTCAAAGGACTGGGGTTTAATCCTCAGTACTGGCTTGAAGACCATCCAGTTTCAGATCGTTTGGTAGCTACTTGTTCGAGAAGTAAACGTGGCATTCTGAACCGATTGATACATATTGCCGTCAGTCATAAAATTATGGTGCATTAACCAGCATTTTTCTCTGGTCTTCAGCGAGTTGTAGCAGAAATTTTTCACTTATTTGTGCAAAGTATCAGTACAATTCTACCATAACAGTTTGATAGATATTAACAAAAAAGAAATTTAATGTAATAAAAATACATTAAAACATTAATTTAAGCCTACTCTGTAAACAAATTCGTATCCAATTCCGGTAAATAGTAATGGCACCCTGAATACCGGTACTTTTTACCGTAAAATTTTATAAAGCAAAAACATCTGATATACTGTTATTTGTACAGTAATAATTTCTGTAAAATCACAGAATCAAGGTAATTAAATAAATATTATTGTAAAAATGATGGTATAAAATGTTACCTCAAAAATGAATTTTACGGATTCTGCACACAGTGGGCTTTACTTTTACCGTAATTTGATCCGGAGATTTTTTAGTGTAGCTACTCTTAATATGATTTTAGAAGTCCTGCAGATGTATTTATAATTAATAAAACAAATTCTTTAGACAATTAAAATCTATACAACTTTTTACAATTTCTCTTATTTAGAAATCTTACGTGAAAATAATTTAGTTAATTTAGAAGTTTAGTTTAGTTTAGAAAAAGTTATAATATATTTTATTATGCTTAAAAAATGCTGGTTTAGATTTTCATGTTGAAGAAAGTGTAAATAAAAAAACAGTTTCTTAAATATTTACAAAAAACTTACTTATTCCATACGATAATGGCATTATGTAGTTGAGAGTTATGCTTAATAACAAATTATGTTACTGCTTACTAAAATCATTCATTAAAAAGTGAAAAAAAATTATTATTACTTGTTATTTTTCGAGTTTATTTACTATATATTATTTAACAGTTTATTTATTATTTATTACATAAGTATTTTGAAGGAAAGTTCAGTCAAGATATGTTTCGTATTATTTATGTAATATACAAGGCTAGATCAAAATAATGAAAACACATCTATTCACTTTATGTAAACAATTTCTTATTCAGCAGCAAGTATTTTGGAAGATTTTACATCCGAAACTGCAGGCTCATTTAAAAAGACTATGCATCAAAGCTTTCGAAAATGGTGTCATTTTTGTCTAAAAAATATTAGCATCAGCCTAAATGAGCGTAGGAAGTTAAAATCTGATTTTCTCTTTCAATATTACTATAATTAAAAATTTATATACTATAATTAAATATATAATGCTATATAAATAATAGTAATAATAATATAAAAAGCAATATATAAATATACATACTGTAATACTACAAATAAACAAATATTTTATTATTAAAGAATTATTTCAGAATTCTTAGTATTAAATCTAGAAAAAAGTTATCAACATCCTGTCCTCATTTTGGTCCATCTGAACCTTGCATGGGTAAGAATGTCACCATTTCTACAGTCTTCAAGGATGATCCTTCAAATTGTGCCAACAGTTTTGCCATGGGTTCGAATCTCAGCTGTGGTTGATTGATACGAATTCTGCTCCAGCCTCGCACCGATTACAGTGCTGATGTAAAATATTCTCAGTGGTAGACGGATCATGAATTAGGATCACCTTGCTATTGGACTATGCATGGAAGGTTTTCATGGTTTTCCTCACTACGTAACGCAAATGCGATTAGTTCCATCAAAAAGTCCTCCACGAAGGCTAGTTTTCCCCAAGGCTTGATCCAGAAGTTCCCTTGTATTCTGGGTTGAGTCCGAAATTACTAGGCTACGGAACTGAATATTAATAGTCGTTAATTCAGAGTTAGGTCGGCTATTCAACGCTGGTTCTAAAATAAAAATACAATAAATTACTCAGCCCCTAAATGATATTCATGTAATTCAAGTTCTGAAAATAAGTAGGATAACGATGTTAAAATGAAAATAATTCATACAATTTTCTTTTCACTTGATTTTCTTTAATTATTTCATAAAATGCATTAAATATTTCTTGTGACTGGTAAAAACGTGCTTTTGGCCAATTATTTTCTGGGCTTTATTGCTTGGCATTCAGTATTGTATTTTGTTACAATCTCTGTAACAATTCTGATTATAATTTAATCAAAATATTTTCAACCAGTGTAATAAGTATGCTTTATTTGAAAACATCGAATCATTTTGAAAAATCAGAAATAATTTTTTGAGAAGTGTATTCCTTTTTACGCCTTAATTATATACATGATGTTATTTATTCCAATCACTAAAAAGATATATTTGAGTTCATTTTCAAGGAACTACAAATTGGTAATCGTAAATTAATATTTAAGCGAAATAAAGTTTAAAGATTATCAAAATTTGAAAAGTCTTTATCAATGCTATGAAATTTATAATCGTTTGAAAACAGATTATTTGGTGAATGAAATTTAGAGACGTTCCTGCTAAAAAATAAATAAAAAGTTTTTCAATTTGCTTTAAGAAATGAGCGGATTTTTAAGTTTCATTTCAACTTTATTTTGATTGACTTTGATAATAATTCAACAGAATTTGTGCTACTTCTTTTTTTTTAATAAAATGATATTTTTTAATAAAATATTATTTTTTGATTACTAGTAAGTGGTTTAAATGATTTCATCTTTAGTACAGACTCTAAAAATATATAGTGAAGTTAAATCACTTTGTATACTATGTTTAATATTCCTGGCCTAATGTTATATGCTGAATACAAATTACTAATGAATAATTTTTTACTTTTATATTATTAGGAGTAAAAAACAGCACGAAGGACAAAATTATACTTTGTTTGCTTATTAATTTCATCCATAATTCAATATTTTTATTTTCTATCATTACACTTTCTGCTACAAAATTTAATTTTCTTAGTGTAAAAATTAATAAGTTTCAATTTTAATCACTTAAAAAAAAGAAATTATCAACCCAGGATAAAACAGGAAATTAGATTTACTTGACATCATTGAACTAATTGCTGTTTTCTCGTGGAAAATATATTCATAAAATTTGTCGGTCTAAAAATTAATCACTCTCTCTCTCAAAATGCGTACGCATCTCATTTAAATAATTTCCCCGGGCCACCTAATCCCGAACAGCTTTAATCGCGAAATTCGGTAATTGCTTTTCAATTAATATTTAATTTATCCACCAACTTCATTTTTAGCAAGTAAAGAATATGAGCGATGTAGAGAAGTCGTTCATTAACTTGATGCACCAACAGATGTCGCGAATTATGAACGCCACCGCCAAGGGGCGCTGCCACGTCTTTGAAATTTATGCCGTTGCCAGACGCCTGATCAGAAAGTATGTCGATGTTATTGCTTGTTTTATTTACGGATCAGAGATAAGTTAACGAATTTCAAACGATTTAAAATTAAGAGTAGAGATACTGTTTCAAATACAAGCTTTCCTTGACATGTTGTGAATTAATTATTACGTGGTTTAAATTGTACGGTACGTTATTTTAGGGTTGAATATTTTAGTGTTTCAAATTAATTGTTTAAATAGGGCTGTCACATGTACGTAGAAATTGTTTAAATCATTATAATGTATTTATCTGAAATAAATCTAAAATTCTGTAATTTACTGAGTTGAAATATCATTTAACTTTTCAGTAAAATAAGCTTATGATTCAAACCTTCAAAACAAAAAATGGATATATTTTAAAGTTAAATAGTCATTTTGTAATTTTTAAAAACGCAATTTCTATTTTGAAAGTAAAAATTAATTGATAAAAGAAAAGCTTTTCGCAGGTCGAATTGTGGATAAATAGCGATAAAACTTATACCCACGAAAACTTTAAATTCTCAATAATAATTAATATAATTAAATGCCATTCAAAAACTTTTGCACCTCTTAACCTAAATTTCTATTTTTGGATTTTAATTTTTCAAACGTACTCCCAGAAGATAAAAATTGCGAGCGTAGTTGTATTTTAAATATAATCCCAGAAGTAGATAGACTGTAAAAAATTCCGGATCAAATTGTGGTAAAATCCATTTTTGCCACAAAAAGTTTTAGGGAACAAAAAAATCTGATATATCGTGATTTTTACAATAACATTAACGGAAAAATCACTGCATCTCTGTAATTAAAAAATACTGCAAAAATTACGGTATAAAATTTCACAGTAAAAAAGGATTTTACGTACTTTTTTAATTTACTATAGAATGTTTTATAGTGTACAATTGAAAGACGATAAACAGATGTTGCATGCTGTTGACTTGCATTAAGTATTTAGGGTTCAAATGTTCTATTATGTATTTAATATGTTATAACTAAATCTCATATATGCCAGAATTATAATCATTTCAATATGGGATGATATAGTACAGCTCACAGTTCTATCAAATCTATGAGGAAACTAGGAGTTCCAATCAAATTGATCATCGAATAGTAATAGGAGGTCAAATCAATGCGTTTTTAACTTAATATTTGAATTTATTGATGAAATATCAACTTTTTTCAATTAACTAAGTTAGTTTTGGCTAATGCGAGGGCAAACGCTCAAGAAATTTTAAAAAATAGTTCATAAAGTCATTGCAAAATATAAAAAACTCATTAAATTGACTAGAATACGAGTTTTGAATTGCTTCGCGTAACGTAAATGTTAAAACTTAGAAGGTAAATATTGAATCATTAAACCAAAAGTTACCTTCTATTTTTTTTCTCCATAAATTCAATGACTAGACACACAAAGAAAACAGTGAAAAGGGAAATAGCTTTTTTACTGCTCCTCATCAAGTTAGAATTTGCTGAAATTAAAAAAATATACAGGAGAATTAAAAGACCTGAATCTAAACTATTTTAACTTTGAATAGATACAATTGTAAGAATTTAAATAATCTCCGTTATTTTCAGATCTTGATTGTTTTTTTTTCTTACTTTTTTAATAATTATTTTTCGTTTTTACATCAAGTATTTATTCATTATCATATAATTTATCTAAAATTAATCATACATCGTTCAAATACTACAATATCATAAATTTTTTTTTTAAACTGTATTTTAACTAAAAAATGTTCTCCAGTAAAAACTAAGTGCGTGCGTTCTGATTGCTTATAAAGTTTTATTTCCTATGAGGTGCACAATCAGTCTTTCTTATGAACAGACCTAGTGCGTTCTCCAGAAGTGGTATCCACTCTTTCAGGACCACCACAATGGGTGAGATACCGTTGGCCATGTTAATTTGGACATCTAGTTTCTGCCACACTAGATGGCAGCATCGAGACACTATTTGGATGCTAAAGTGCACTAGGAATTTTAATTTTGCCGGAAATGCCAAGAGCCAATTAGGCACTAAAGGGATCTTTTACATGCCGCATAATCATACGACATGGCTGCTGAGGATTTTCTGCATCCCGAAAATCCGGTGTCTGGGCCGGGGATCGAACCCGCAGAATTGGGCTCAGAAGGCCGACGACAAACCAACTGCGCCACCCAGCCACTCTGTTTATAAAGTAGTTAATAGTTGTTTCCTATGTTGAATCTGACGTGGAGTTTGATTTTTAGCATTACAAAAGATTTATATATATAGAGAGAGAGACAATGACACAGCACATATGCCTAATTTTAGAAAAAAGTTGACTAAAATTTTTATATTGTTGAAGATTAAAGTTTAAACTGAATCAACGAAGAAATGTCTCGCTTAAACAAACTTAGTTGTTAGAATTCGCGCTATTCCATATGCATCAATCCAATTTTTTTAGCACGCAACTAAGTCTTTTTCAAACTTTTTCTAGAATTAACATATTTGAACGCAAATAAACCAAGACAGGTTTTAAGAGCCTAAATGCAGAGAGAAGAAAGGAATAACTTAATAAGTCAATATTAATAATATTTTGTTTCAGTATTTTATAAAAATAAATTTTGGCATCAAGTAAAAACAAAACAAAAGATGATTTTATTAGATTTGTTTCCCTAAGATACTGCTTGGGGATAAAAGGAAGATTGTGTGTTGTTATTTTCTTGACAATTTTCAAACTTGATTGAATTACTTAAAGGTCATTAGTTTGCTTCCAGAATAAAAGCTATGTTGCAAGTTTATCGGAACAATTTAATAAAAGCGTCTCATTAAAATATTACTTCCTGATCATGCTATAACGATAAAAATTGAATAGTTAAATTAGGTCTTTTTATTCACAACTTTTTTATATTTATAACTATATGGATTCTAGCCGTTATTATTTAGCTTGCATTAAATGAATGGATATAATGTGGGAAAAAGTTTTAAAAATAAATTTAACTTATTGAAAATTTAAAAGAAGAAAAATTTGGAGACCTCGTCATTAGTTAATATCGACATGTCTTTTCTGTGAAAAAAAGCCCAGTATTATTAATTATAACGAACTTCAAAAAAAAATAGTTAAGTGAGCTTTTAATCTGTACAGCCATTTGCCTTTTTTAAGAAAAAAATTTCTATTTATTGTAACTGGTTTTAGTAAAATTAGAAAAATTGACAGTTGATTAATGCTTTTAAATGAAGTTTACTAACGCTATTAGTGTGCATAGACTCTTGTCCATGGAGGTTACAGCAGCAGGCTATGGACACAGAAGTACGAGTTTCAATTCCAGCTGAAACCAAAGCTGGTGTCTCAAGCACATTCGTCGCGTTGACAAACACGCAACTTTACTACTCCCCGACAGATGACAGCTCTACAATTCTACGCCTCATTCGACTGTTTCCGATTATTCCACAACTTGATAAACTTTTGAAAAACCCAGAACTGAATTTAACTTTTTAACATTAATTTACGGTCAGTAGCCATTTTAGTTGTACCGCTATCTTACACACGTCTAATTGAGAGTTAATGCTACACTTCAAAATGGAGAGAGTGGTATTATAATTAATAATTATGTTATTATGTTTATTTTATTATTATAAAATGGTTCAGGGTGTATCCCTAACTATATATAAAGACATCTTTAATTAAAAAAAAAAATATGTGAGTGAATTCTTGAGTCTTGAACGAAAAAGTGCTAGCAATCAGGGTGATAAATTCAAAATTTTGCTGAAAAAATTACGAATAAATAATCAATGAGCAAGCAGTCAAAGCTAGGAATTGAAAAGCCCAGAAAATGCGTAGACAACTTAGTGCACTAACTCTTGCATCATCCAGTCAGGCAATGAAAATAGTTTTAAAATCGGATAAAATACTATAGACAAATTTCTGGGAAGTCATAGTAGATGGTAAGGAAACTATGACGTGATCAGCTATTGACAACAATAAAGACTATTTTACCAGTATAATGTTCGGTAAGAAATAAATAATACAGTATAGTGGGAAGAAAATGATCACCCAAAATAACTTTTGATCTAATGATCGGATTTTTACATATTATCACTTAGTCATAAATTTTTGAAGGCCTAGCTTAAGTATCTGGATTATTCAGAGCATATGATATTTTAAGTTGCGAAATAGCACACATAAGCGTGCTATCTCAGAATAACTATGCCTTTTTTTCAATATATCTGACTTTTTGACTCTAAAAATATAGGTGTAGTTGTCACAATCTAGAAAATGTGGTCACAATAATGCAGTCGAGAGCTGATTACTTTATGAATACCATCATTTCTTAAGAACTTATTAAGAAAAACAAAATATTTTTGTACACTTATTATTCGAAAGATAATTCCATGTAAAAATATTATTAATAATAAATTTTTATTCTTTCTTATATACTTTAAAAAAATGGCCGAAAAAACTTTGTATTGTAAGGTACGTAAATTTTTATATGATTAAAAAGGATGCGGTTTAAAAAAATGCAACATTTTAATGAAATTGATTGAACTGTTTTCTAGAAATCAAATTTTAAATGTGCAACTTTTTTATTAATCTCATAACGGTAATATATTAATTAAATTTATATAAGTGAACAACTTTAATTTAAATCATTAAAGATGTTCACTCCTTTTTGAGTATAACACATTTATTTAAAATTTTTCAAATTTTCTTATAGTGTAGTAAACTATTTGTACCATACTATTTTTAGATGTTCATAGAACATTGTTCTTTATACCCAAACCTCAGACAAATGCAAAAGTTTTGTGAAATGTTTCATCTACGAAATGCTGCATGGGTTCAAATAAATAGAAAACCTTATTAAAAATAAAGTATTAAGTTCCGAGTACTGAAATCCAGACCTATGCAATTATTTCTGACTTTCTCAAGAATTCTAGATTTTAACTGAACGGTATTTTACTTTTCTTTTCTTTCCTCACTGTAACTGTATCCTCACTGTAATACTATCTACTCTACTTGAAAGTCTGACTAAGTGTGAATTCTGGGATATCTTGAATTTCACGTAAGGAGAAAAAACAAAAATAGAAGGAAATTTAGTTTACCTTATAGTTAAAATAGTTTTTGTTTGTTGCTCCTAACAAAATATTTTGTTTTTAGTATTAGCTACTTTTAGGAAATAAATTTTTATTATTTGTATAACTATATTCGAAGCAGTTAAAGTAACGTATTATTACGAAATTTATCAGGAAATATGTTATTAAAGGTGTTCCGTAATAATCACTTTTGATAAACATTTTTAGAATCTTTATCAAAAATGAATAAGACAATGTGCACATGCATTATATGGAACAAAATATCCGATATGCTGTAATTTGTATACAGTAATATTTTACTGTAAAATCTCTGAATCAGTTTAATTAATTCATTACTATTGTAAAATTTAAGATGTAAAACTTGTTATACTGTAATTTTTACAGTAATCTTCAGTGTGAAATCAATGTAATGAAAAAAATTTCTTCCTCTTAGGCACTACAGCTGATTTCAACCCAAGGCTGTCTCAGACAGTTTACCCCACCTCTTCGATGCTATATTTCTTCATCTATTAACTCCCAAGTCCTTTTATCACTTCTCTACTCTATCTAACCATCTTGTTCTAGGTCTTCCTTTTTCTCTGTTACCTTTTGGTGTTTGGAATGTTTTTTTATTAACAGGATTTTCATCACTATATCGAAATGCATGTCCTATATCGAAATGCGCGTCTTTTCGATCACTATATCGAAAGCCACTTTATTAGAGAAACATTAATTATTTTTACTATGTTATGTTCTTCGTCATTCATTAAAAATATTTGATTGCAATTCATGCTTTTAACGAATTCACAAGATTCCTTATTCTCTTACTGCACCAAAGTTTTTTCCTAATATTTCTCGAAAGTCATCAGTTTATCTTTCTCTGCTTTGGAAGCAATCTCTTCTAAATAAAACTATTGGTCTCACTAGTGTTTTGTACAACTGTATTTTCTTTTCACATCTTGTGTATTTTGATTTAAACAAATACTATTGTAAAATTTACGGTGTAGAATGCTGCGGTAAAAATGAATTTCACGGATGTTTCATTTAGGGTGTCATTTTTTCTTTTACCATTATTTGATTCGGCATTTTCTTTAGGGTGGATACTTTTAGTATATTATCTTAGAAACCATGTAAATGCATTTATAATTAATAAAATAATATTTTGTACCGTAACTTGTACATTTGAAAGCTTATTTTTCATAAATATAAATTTTAAGGTGTAAATAATTTGATATACCGTAATCTGTACAGAGACATTTACAGTAAAATCGCTGAATCACTGTAATTAAATGAATATTACTATAAAACTGATGTCTGAAACTTTAAGGTAAAAATAGAGTTTAAAGATACTGCATTCAAAGTGCCAGTAGTTTTTACCATAATTTGATCTAGAATGTTTTTACAGTATAGATAATTTTACTAAGTGATAGAAACCATTCAGATGAAATTAGAATTAATAAAATATAGATATTTATCCTGTAATTTGTGCAGTTGGAAAGCTAATGCAATCGAAAGCTAATGAATCAAGGAAGCGTAAATAAAAAAAATCCCCTACTAGTTTGATTATCGGATGATGCATAAAGATGTTTTTAATACTCAGCTTTCAGCTATTCTCTTTCTTCTGTTGCAACCAAACATATTTTGATGCTTTCAGTACCGTTCTCATCAGTAGTCGCCATTGTTTCTTTTCTTTTCTGAAATACGTATTTACAACTCTTGTAATATGCACTATTTGAATTTATTTCTGAAGATAATCCTAAATAATTTTCAAAGCAGATTATTACTACTATGTTTTGAGTATTATGATTTATTTCTAGTTATTATTATTCATTTCTGCATAAAGCAAATTATGCGTTATAAATACCTATGAAAATAAAAGTAAGTTTAATTCTTTTAAACTGTGTGAATATTTATGATGCATACGCCGAGATTGCTTAACGACCTGCAAATAAGAAAGAAATTTGAAAAACATACAATTTTTGTAGAGTAAATCTAGTTTTGGAGCATCATGTTTGTAAAAAGAAAGATAAATAAATCAGTAGTAAAATAACCTCCAATTTTAAAGTCTGTGACAACATTGACTTTAAATTACTTTAATGGTTAATTTCTATTGCAGATTTATCAATTTACAGGAGTTGGACAAATAATGGAAACAATTCTAAGCTAATACTTTTTCTTTCATTTTTCTCTCGGAAATGCTAGGAGAATTATTTTAAAATTTTTGAAGCGTTTAAGTTTTGTGATTTATCAGACATATCAATAAATTTTGAAGCTTTTAGAGGTCAGAGGGACCGAAAATAAATTACAAACAAAAAGGAATGTTCTTGAACATCTTATGCCAAAAATTAGAAATAAGCAACAAAACTCCTCTAGTTACACTTTTGTTTTCATATTTTGCAATCTGGCAATCTTGTTACGAAAATATTTTAAATCATTCTTGAAAAATTTCCCGTTCATGTAAGTACATTTGAATTCGCTACTCGCTTTAAAGATTATGTTTTTGTTTTATTCTCTTTTTTCTTTTTATTTTATTTCATTTTCTGTTTTTACGTGTTATTTTTACTTATTGTGTTCTATTTTATTTGTTGTAATTTTTGTAAAAAATTTTTTGAGTGCTCCTCACACTATTGTATTGATATATTTTGCTTTGGCTATATTGATACAATATCAGAAAGCAGTCAGTTTTGCGGATATAATCGTGTGGGCTGATGAAAAGATTATATGCAAGATGCAAGATATAAAAAATATAAAAGAAAGATGAAAGATGAAAAGATTATAAATCCTTATATTTATTTTCCAGTTTTTTTTAAAAACAACTTATCCTTTTTTTTCCTTTCCCCCAGTTGTTTGTTATTCAAAATGAATGTTATGTTTTGAATGTTATGTTCAAAATGAAGATAAAACAAAGGAAAATTATAGACATTAGAAAAAAGGGGGGAAATAAAAAAGTAACAAACAACAGCTTTAAAAATAAAAAAAAGGATGAAATTTTATTTCAAAAAGCCGGAAAAAAAGATATAATCCTTTCATCAGCCCACACAATTATATCCGCAAAAAAGAGTACTTTCTGATATTGTATCAATAAAGTCAAAGGAAAGTATATTAATACAATAGTGTGAGGAGCACTCAAAAAATTCTTTTACAAAAATTACAACAAATAAAATAGAACACAATAAGTAAAAATAAGTAAAAATAACATGTGAAAACAGAAAATAAAATAAAAGAAAAAGAAAAAACAGTATAAAACATAGACTATAAAGCGAATAGCGAAATCTGATGTACTTACATGGACGGGAAATGTTTCAAGAATGATTTAAAAATGTTTTCGCAACCGGATTGCCATATTACAAAATATGAAGCAAAAGCGCAAATTGAGTGTAACTAGAGGGTTTTAAAGTGCCGTTTTTACTGCACTGCTGAAGTGATTTGTTATTCTGTGCATTGATTTGTTAGTTAACAAGTATGGGCCCGAAATGGATGTGCGCAAGGTAATATTATACTGGATAATTTAAAAAAAGTTGACCATAAATAGTTTTAGAAAATTGATGTTTATTTAAGAAGAAATATAAAAAAAAATTCAAAATAAAAAATAATATTTTTAAAAACCACGTTTTTGTAGTGGAGAATAATAATTAAAAAAAAAATTGAAAAACGAAAAACGTGGGGCGCATGAAATACATAACAGTAATGTTATATTAGTGTGTGTATGTGTGCTCTTGAGAATATGTGTATGTATATCTGTAATTGTAATTGTATCTGAATGTGGATGTGGAATATGTTTGTGTATATGCATATGTATGTGGATGTATATGTGGCTGTGCATGTGTATGAGTAAGAAAATGTGTATATGTACTGTTATGTATTTCATGCTCTCCACGTTTTTCGTTTTTCAATTTTTTTTTAATTATTATTCCTCACTACAAAAACGTGGTTTTTAAAAATATTATTTTTTATTTTGAATTTTTTTATTTTAAATTAAATTTTTTTTAATTTCTAATTTTTATTTTATATTTTTTAAAAATTATTACTTTTCAATTATTATCCTTCGCTACAAAAAACGTGGTTCTTAAAAATATATATTTTTATTTAGATTATTTTTCTTAGTCAAGAGTAGTCAAGACTACTACGAATAATAGAACTTTCATTTTAAATTAGAGAAACAAAAATCCTTATAGAAAAACAATACCTTTACGACTTTCATTAGTTTTATTCTGATGACAACCAAAACAATCTGGAAATGAATGAGGAAAAACTGGATTCTACCACGTGATTTTTCAGACAATAAAAATACTCCGACAATGAAAATCTTTTCACCTGACATGTAATACTAATTTGAAATAATGGAATCGACAACAAAAGACAATCTCGAAAATAATTTATTTTTAAAATTTTAATTTTATTTTACTTTGTATGTCTTTTTTCTCTTCATTTTCATCCATTGTCATCCAATTCTGAACTATGTGCCAAATTTGAAGTTTGTAGCTAGTCGGGAAGTTAGTTTAAAATCGATTACAAAATTCCACCCGGACAGACATACACGAAGGCAAGTTTATATAAACGTGGTAATAAAAATAGAAAAGAGAAGCATAAATTGCCTGTTTTGCAAATAATTTCAGCCACGGATTTGCCCGAAATGGATTTGCTCATGGAAAAATTGTATAAATTAATAAAGAAATTTTTAGTAAATAATTTTACCCACGGATATATATTATTTGTGTAAGCAATTGTATCGAATCTAAATTGAATAGTAAAAAGAAAACTATTGATGTATTTTCCTGTCACGTTCACTTTTAACCTCATGCTTGGGGAAAAAAATTGAAGAATTCTAAAAAACAAGGAAGAACAGCCGTTGCAGAACAAGGATATCAGAACAAGGATAAGTTGTCCCTCGCCCAAACCATCTGGGCTTTCAATTCAGGGAGATAGAAAAAAAAAATAAGGCTTCGAACAAAAATGAAGAAAACTATCTTCTGACAACGAAAAAAAAGGGCTATAGCGTCGCCAGGCAGCAAAACCAAGATAAAAAAAAGGCAAGATAGAGCATCCCATCTGCTGTCAATTTTCATCAATAACGTTTGGTATCCCCCATTTCTCTTTAAAATATAAAATAAAAGAAAGCAGGATAAAAAATATATAAAACGTCACAAACGTCAGAGGCTGGGGGAAAAATGAAGAGAGTTCAAAAAGTTTAAAAAAAAGTGTCAGTTTGATTTTATTACGCTCCTGATCGAGGACTAGCTATACAACCAAAAGTATTTTTCATTTTTCGAACGTTATTTTGTTGGTGTTTGTGTAGATCGCAGATGTTACGCTCTTTGTCGCCGACGTACTTACATTACACATGAACTTTTCTTCAAAATATATAGATATATATATATTTTGTTATTCTGTATAATGCTACATAAGGGGGTAGCTGACTGTAGAAAAATAGACTTCAAAAAGGAAACGGAATCTAGATGACTGTAGCGACGAAGAAAAAATTTCAAAATGGATTACCTATTTTTATTTAGCAAATAAAAAAGTTCCAGAATTTTTTTGTTAATAAAACGTAAAGTAAAATACAAGCAAACAATAATTTAAAAAAGTTAAATTTTAAAAATATACTTTAACTTTAAAAATATATAAATTACAGTCTTCTCATACATTTCTTAGAATCGAATTTTAAAATGATATTTTTTAACTGTATAGTTTTGACATAATATTTTTCTTTATTTATCGAAATTGCTAAGTAATTATTACTGCCTTTTAATTTTCATAAAGTTCTGATTACGGAACACCTAAATTAACCTTAAATTAATAGCCAAGAATATGAAGAATATGAATGGTTATTCTCTTCTAGGAGTCCAATTTGAAAAACTGACATAATTCTGAGCTTACGACTATCATTACTCAACTTCGTACCCTTGTAACTTTGAACCCTACTCAGAAGACAAGGGAACCTTTAGGTCAAGTGTTGGGACTAACGATCCTTTTTAGAGTACTTTTTGATGGAAAACATCCACATTTACGTTTCACGGAGAAGAAAACCGCGAAAAGCTCGCATGGTGTGACTTCGACGTCAAAGCGATTATAATCCTTGATACTTCTACCACTGTATAGTATTTCTTCTTTCAAAACAGGTTTATGGTAATTACAACTTAGTAATTTTAACACTTTTTCACTCAATTGTAATAAATGAGCCTAGGTTTGATTCTACACTTTGAACAAAAATATATTAATTCTGAGAATTTGCTTTTACTATTATCGTGAGTGACTTAATAGTTTGAGAAAACTTTTTTTGTTACATAAAATGTATTACTTGTTCTCGAAAAAATTCATAACTGTATCAAAATATAGCGAATCGTAATTGAGGTCAGTGGTATTGAAAATAGAATAAAAAGCATTAAAATCAGTTTGATTATCGGGCGGAACTGAAAGGCGGTTACAGTTTTTTTATGAAACTCCATTTAGCGTATTTAGTTAACAAAATTAATACCATAATATTTGGAAACATTTTAATACCGCACAATGCCAAGATAATTATTGACTAATTGATGTCGGAAACAATTCATTAAATTTTGATTTTTTTCCTCTTAATAATTAGTTTGTAACTTCTAATATGCAAAAATATTTTTAATTTTGAAGAGTTTTAAAACTATTAATCAAAGATGATATTGCAGTTCACTTTATATATTAGGAAACTCTCTTATTGCATATTTATAGCTTTTCAATTTAAAAAGTTTAACTTTATTGCATATTTTGATTAATTTTTTGTACTATTTGTTATTTATTAATATTTTTTTGAAAGTCCAAACTGTTAACTTATTAAGTAAATTGTAAAATTGTTTTTTTTTTTAAATACTAATTTTAATTTGACTTTTGCAATAAAAAACAATGTTTGCAAAACGACCCTGGTATTTACGATCTTAAAAGTGTATTCCAAAAATATTTTTAGCATGACTGGAATAAATGCAGAACTTGGGTAAATAATTTGCATTTTTATTATTTTCTTCAATATTTAGAACTGAATATTTTTTATTCTAATTTTCTAAGCGGCAATTTAGGGAGTTGAGCAAAATAAGTGTTCAAATAGTTTGCAAAAGACTCTTTACTTTATTGAAAAGTCAAACGTTCGTAATCCTTTGGCGCAAATGGACCACTAGTGTCCTTTTTAAGTTTTCTGACTCTCTAAATACAAGTAAAAATACATTTCGTTATTTTTAATTATAAAATAAGCAGTCTAATAATCTTTAAAAAATTTTATTTCATAGCAATTTCATTTGTGCTAAAATATAAAATCCCCAAAAAGTATTTTTAAAATTTCTTACATTCATATTCAAAAACTTATCAAAAATTAATTTTGTAATTTAAAGAAATTTCAAAAATGAATTAACTGCTTCTCTAAGATCTGAACAGTTGAAAATAAGCGCAAATTTGAAAAATTATTACTTATATGAGCCGCCAGTCCATACTTACCAAGGAAACCACGTGCCTCTGTCTGCACCTATCTACTCCTATTTTATAATCATAGATTAGTAAAATTCTAAATATGACATTTTTTACTTATTTCGGCCTAAATTTATCAAATTGAGGAAAAAAGTCTGAAAATACGTTCAGAAAAATAATTTAAAATTTCGAATTAGCATTTCTTATATATTAAAAGTTACTACTATATAATATGAGAAAAAACAACTAAATTTGATTTTTTATACTTATATTATCACAAATAAAATGAATTTAAATACATTTAATATTAAAGTAAAAAAATTCCTTTCATTGTGTCCGGAATATTTCCCGTGATTTATTTAGCTTCAATAAATAAATAATCTCTTACTGTCGTATCTACTGTTTTGCATATTGCATTGAAAGATTCATAAAACTCATTAAACTGAGAATAGCAAGGAACATTTCAGAATAGATAAATAGTAATTCCGGTATCTCTTTCCAATTCCGAAGTTTTTTTGTAAAATTAATCCACAATGTTTTAAAATTAATGATTTAACATTTCCTTTTAACTGCAGATAATCTCCGTTTTTTATTCTGAAAATTTAGATTCTGTCACAAAACTTACTCGTTTATTATTACATGACAGCTAGGAAAAGCCAGAATCAGATAACGAAATATTTTCTAGTGCTTCATTTTAAATTAAATTAATCTTTTACAGCAATTTAAAACTTTTCGCTCTGAAGTTATCTATGTTCGAAGATATAGTTTTTAGCGTTCAATTTTTCTTGTTTTAGTAGTGGATTTTTTAAATTCAAATGACTCCGAATTTCACTTTATAAATGATAGTGATAAATTTTCCATTAATTTTATGAGAAATATTATAAAATTTGATGTAGATTAAATAAATGTACGGTAACTTCTACTTAGTTTACCATTTACATAAAATTATCTCTCATTTATCGGAAAACATCCATAATTTACAAAATTGTTTTTGAAACAATCAATAAAACTGTTTTGAAAATAGCAGGTTAAATAAATTGAAAAATTGATTTATGTTTTGAAATAATATTGATTAAGAGTTTATCGATGTAGGTTTAAAATTTATTTTTAAACTCATAAGGGAAAAGTGCCATTAAGCTTAACCAACTGCTTTATTTGGAATAGGTTTGAAATACAAAATGAATGAACGAGTGAATAAATTAACGAATTAATGAATGAAGGAATGAAAGAATAAATAAATAAATGGATAAATAAATCGACTTTCAACAAATAGTTTTTTTTATTATTGTTTAATATTTTTTGAACAGTGTAAGTTGAAGGGAAAAAAATATAAGTCAAAGCCTTCATTTAATAAAAAATTAATCAGCCTTCTAGTAACGGAACCTCGAGTTTTTTATAAATAGAGTAAGGCAATGGTGTACACATTAACCATTAAAATAATATTTTATTTTGATTTTTGACCTTTTCATACTTAATAAGAGGAATGAAATTCTTACATCATTTTATCAATCATCGTTATATTTTCATTGTTCTATCTTATCTTATATTAGATTTTATGGTCGATAGTTGAGTTTACAGTCTAGTGAAACTAGTCTAATTAAGTCGAATCTAGTTCTGATGAATCTAGTGTAACTAAAAATTTGTTTTTATTGAAAATTGATATAAGATGAAAACAAAGGCCATAGCCATTGAAGATTATTTTTTGGTAAACATATTTCTTTATTAAAGATATCAGTTATTTTACTTTGATTTGAAAATCGAATTGCGAAATATTGCTACAATTTTTTATGAATGCGTGTCTTTTCTAAATTTGTTGTCAATCGATTTATTTTTAAGTTTCATTTCTCTTTCTTTAGCCTTTTACTTTAAAAAATTTCATGAAGGCAATCGAAATAACTAAGTAATGCATTATTGATTGGGTATAAGTAAAATTTAAGATTTGAAATTTTTTTTTAAGAAAGTCTTAGTTCTTGGAACCCCTTCAAGTCTTCCATGGAATCCAAGGGCTCCGCATAACACCATATGGGAATTGCTGACTTAACAAATAGTCTTTTCATCAAAACAGATATACAAAATAAATTTAGTGAATCTTTTAATGTGACTCTTCAGTTTGCATTTTTTTTTTCATTTCCCCTGTTTGGTACTTACCATGATATTTCACGAAAATTTATTCTCAGACAATGGAAGCTTCTTAGCAGATATTAGTAATCACAATAAATAATTAATAAACTTATCTACTTTGCCTTGAAATAAAGAATAATTTGGTATAAAACTTCCTATGAACAGTAGACTATTTAATGTTCATAATGTTTAACAATCGACCTTTTTTTCAGATTTGCGGCAACTCTATTGTTTAACCCAGTGGCCTTGAAATCATGAACCAAGAACAGAAAGCACGGAAACTCCTGGTTCAAGCAACGGAACAAACTTATGATAAAACTCATAGAAATTTGCTTTACCGGAAAAGTTCTGATAAAACTAATCCAAATTTACGTTACATCAACAAAAATTAGTGTAAATGTTAAATTTTCGGCAAATTAATTTCGTAAATGCTAAACATGAAACAAAAGTGGGTTAGCATAAGTCATCAGTATTTAATAGTAAAATTTTAATAGCTATTGATGAACAAAAATGAAGTCAACTGTTCAACATACAGTAATAAATTTGAATGTTTAATACCTATCATGTTCTAGTTGTATGCTGCAAACATCAGAACATTGTTTATATTTGAACTTAGCTTTCTTTGGTATTTTTCAATATGTTTTTAAAAAAACGTGGTCAAAAATGTATATGGTTACGTGATTTTCACTTGGTAAGATCAGCATTTATATATATATATATATAGTTCCTGTGCTGTAAGCTGATCTAGCTGGAAATCGAACCAGATTATGTAAGCTGCAAGTTAGACCCATCGTGCGAATTTCCTTTCCCTAAGACACGAGAGACAGGGGAGCGCGTTTTGGAACTAACCAAAAAGGAGACGATTATGGATTCCAGAGAGGAGTAGCAATAATTTTCTTTTAACATCACAAAGACGAACTCATTTATTTTTGTGTTATTTATGTGTTTGTTTATCGTCCATCTTTACGTAAATTTAGCGTTTAATATATGTTTTGTTAAAGTACAGTGTCTCTTATTTCCAAAGACGACCACTCATGCCGTCCCCACATATATGTATATATTCGATTAAAAAATCTCAAATAATTATACAAATATGGTATTTAATTTGTTAACTTTTACAAAAATCATTTATTTACTATTTTTACTTAGTACGGTTTAACAACTAGAATTTTATACATGCCAATTAGACTCACAGCTTACGAGAATTGTGGGCACGTTCATAGAAAGTTAGTGTTATAGCCATATGATATGGATTATGAATTCATAGTTTGAATTTTCATAATTGCATGAGAAGTATGCAACAACGGAAACATAATTATCTCATAGTAATAATTGTGTGAACACCTTATGAAGCCGCTTAGAGTTCATTTCAGTAGGTAATATAGCCGAGAGTTAGGCACTGGGTAGGTACTTAGCCGAGAGAGCTAATCCGTCAATCACATGATTGGCTACATAAGGTTGGAATCTCAGCGTTAGCACACAATATTTCTTCCATTACTTCAACACATAAAGAGCTTCCATAGTCTTGGATTCCTTAATAGGTGACCCTGAATTATTGAAATAAGAAACTGTCATTCACGCAGCTCCATAGATCTTTTTAAAACACCTAGTATTTCCATCTCTTACGATATGTGGCATTACTAGAAACACTAATTACAGCACATTGTTTACTTGAAAGAACACAACTCAATTGCAACCCAACTCCAATGTCCATTACCAAACAAAAAGCCTAACATAACCCAACTCTTACTTCCAGTTAAATTTAATTTTTACGGTTTCTTAAACCTTGATAGTTGTAAATGGTTACAAAATCGTGCAGTTTTGCATCCATGGTTGTTTAACCATACCTACTCTAAGCGGTTTCAAATTAGTAAATTAAAAAGAAAGTTCCCAATCTTAAACTTTAGAGTTAATTAGGATGGACTGACTTCTGTCGGTTATTTATCTGTAGTATTAGAATGAAACTACAACAGTGACAGCTGGTTTTGTGAAGTAATCGAAAAGGATCTGCAAAAGGTGTACTGTGCTATTATAAGTGACAGCTAGCAGTGAAAGTTTGACTTCTACTTATGTGTAAAATCAAAATCGCCTTGATTGAGAAACATAAACGTGAAAAAAAAAAACTTGAAGACATAAAACATGAAGCAAAGTAAGAAAATATTTTACAAAGATACGATTTATTTTTTTAATTAATATCATCATTTGACTTTATTTAATAAAATATTTATTTTCCAAGATTCCAAAACTTCTACACTGAGAAAAAAAGTACGATGAAAACTACCAGAATATGGTAAAATTTACTATATTTCTGGCTCTATAAGAATACTGAAAAGCATAGTAATTTTTACCGAACCGCTTTGGTAGTCATTTTGATAAAATTAACAATAAAATATGGTTTTATAATTTGTGATAAAAGTTGATAAATGATGTGAAATTTCGTTAACGTGTCATGATACCTTCGAGCATGTCAAAAAATCATCGAGCTCGCTTAAATTTACATTTCAGCTTTGTATTTTGTTACATATGTGTGATAATAAGAAATATAACTTTGAAAGCTAGAAGTTTCGGTAAACCGTTACCATGTGAACGGAAAAATTACCAAACGATTGGTTTAAATACCGGAAATTTCAGTTTTTAATTACAGAGCTATGTTTTCTTGTTTACGAAAAGTATTATTACCATACAGTAATGCAGTTTTACCAGGATTTTTTTTCTTCTTATATTCTGACATTATCAACACAATTTAAATTTTTTTTGATTAAAAGTTTATCTGTCTTTATCTTTCATTAAACTTAAGACTGAAAAATCCAAGACAAATTAGTTGAGTACTTATCTTTTTTAGTTTTTTTTTTCCACCAATTGCTGGATATTTATTTTGTAAATGCTTCCTCAAACATTTGATAAATCTCTACTTATGTACTAAAGTGTGTAGGAATTTTTACGAACACAAAATACCTCCTCGCGTTCACTTTAAACAATAGCATTTAAACAAACAAAGAATAAACTCTTGCAAGAGTTGAGAAATTGCAATATTGTAGCTTGTAAACATATAAAGAATGACCAATATATATATCCATAAAAAAGAACTCTTCATACGCTACTTGATCGAGGCTAAGAATGCCATAAACATATTTCTAAAGCAATAAAATAAAATATAACTGCACATTTAGATAATTCCAGTTACCTTTGAAATGCATTCGACGAATTCTCCATTTCACGTTAGTAATAAAACTGTTGTTGAAAATTAATGCCCCACACGTGAGGCTATGTTGAGAGCACGTAGATGTTCAAGAAAATCTTCCATTTATTCTTATCTCATAGATATTTTAGAAATATGAGTAGAGCTAATGTCTCCTCTATAAATTTCTGGTATTTAAAAATGAGTACCATGTAAATCAAAAACTATTTTTTGTTGGTCGAACGTTTTGTAAGATAATGTAATTCTTCTAGACAAAATATATACTAGGAAATTCGAATTTGTTTCTAATACATAGGGTATTTTTTGCATTGCTTTGATTTTTTCAAAGCTATAAATATCTATACAAAACCATTTTGATACTTTTGTGAATACACGGAGAAAAAAACTTCTGAGCAAATTACCGTACTGTAAGTAAATGACATTTGTAGTATAAGAAATTATAATTCTGGTAAGTAAAACCGAAATATACGGTATTTAAAATATTCATTTAGTAATAATTCCGTATATATTGTATAGGTTTATCGGAAATTCTGGCTTTTCAAATTATAGTTCTTCCTACCCTACTTTTAGTGAGAAATGCAAAATTGAAAATTGCATTTGACCAAAAAAATTTTTTTCATGCCATGCTCTAAGATATAATAGAATTACCAATTTTTACCTCATATATAAAACGTTATCATGTATAATAAAATCATATTTCATTGTTAATTTTAGTAAAATCAATGAAGCGATTCGGAAAAAACTATAGAGATTTTTGGTGTTCCTTTTTAGCCAAGAATACGGTAATTTTTACCATATCCCGGCAATTTAGACCACACTATTTTTCTCAGTGTACACAGTAATTTTCATTACTTTATATTTTTTGTGTCTTTTAATGTGTGTTTTGCATTAAATTCTTAGTTGTGATACTGCAGTTTAAAAATAAATCGAAATGCCTAGAAATTCATATGCTTTTTAGTACAGTCATTTCTAGAGATAAAAGCGACAAATGTTAAAATGTTACCAAATTAAGGTTAATTATACAATTAATTATTACCAAATTAATGTTAATTATACAAAAGTTAAAATGTTCATCAAAATTAAAAAAAAATTAATTTTAACATTATTTGATATAATATAAAACATAATTATTCATCTATTTAAGTACTTCAATTTGTGGAAATGATAGCTTTTATCAAAACTATCATTTAATGAAGGAAGCAATAGTTTTCAAAGTAGTTATTTTAAATATGTGCGTAATATTAGTTACTATGAAATTAATTATAATAGTTAAAAACCATTTTATCATTTTGCGCAAGGGAATTTAATCATAGAACGTTTTACTTAATAGCTTTCAAATATTAAGTTTATATTAGAGTTCGTTAAAATTCTGAGGAAGTTTTTTTTATATTTGTTTGAGATATTCTTTAATATTCAACGCGTAGATCTTTCATGTGCCATTAATTTCCACTCAGAATTATGAAGCATGCAATATAACGTACTCAAATTAAAAGTGGTAACTCAAATATTTTACATTGCGCAAAGCAAAAAACGAAATATCTCTAAACTTCACATCTAATGATCCTCGATAGCAGGCAACTTTATGGCAAACGTTGTATTTTCATTTTCATTCGGTTGGCATAGAGAGGTAGACTAATTAACTTTAGTAGAAATATTAGTTTGCCAAGCTTGTTTCCTTAAAGACTGAATTAAGGTATACAAATCATTTTATAAAACCATCTAATTTTTTAGCTTTTACAATAAAATTAGTTGTGCCTTTTTATTGCAAAATTTTTTTGGTATTCAAAACTTTATGATCAAACCAAGCTTCTTTTTGAAAGTGTTAAAGAAAGCATATAAAAGCATGCGAAAATAAACATCGTTGCAGTGAAGGTTATAGAATTTAAAATAAATTTTGGAGAGGGTACTTTTATCTTCGGTTCGCCAACGTTTACTACTATTGAGACTACTTTTATAATACCTTTGCCGTCAAGTTAACTGTGGAAGATTTTCGTGATTTTCCTATCCATGTAGCGCTAAGGTGGGTTAGTTGCCTTAAAAAAGCCCCTCACGAAGGTAAATTTCTTCCAATACTTTCCTGGAGTTCCCTCGTCTTCTGGAGTGGGTTCAAAATTGCAAGGCTATGAAATTGAACATCAGTAGTCGTAAACGCAAGATTGGGTTGGCTGTTCAAATGTGGTTTATGTCTTGCTTTCCTCTTCTGTAATGTGTAAGATTTCGGCAATATTTTTTTCCGACTTGATTTATAATATGTGGCACTGAATAGGCATATTTTTTGACGTTACTTTTAAAACTGAATTTAAAATTGCATTTAATGGTTGATCATTTCAAAATGTTCTGCCTGTATATCTTTTGTGATAGAAAAATGAGTGTGAATTATTGCATTATCAAACTCTTCATATGCTAAAATACCCTGTTTTCTTTCAAATTCATTTTAGTTAGTTTCAGTAGTTAACTGCAATCAAGGCGTATTTTTTATAGTAATTAGAAAATTTTAAGTAAATTTAATAATACTTTCTGCGTGTAATACGTGTTTTTATCCCATAACAAGTATCATTATGATCCATCTAATTAATTATAGTTAAAATGCATTTTTATATTGATTAGATTATTTTCTTTTTTGTAAATTTTATATCACGTGATTTTTTTACATGGAATTCTTGTTTCTATGTTGCAAAAAGCAGCATTGTGATTATGGTAATTCGTTTCAATCAAGACTTGTTTTTATGTCAACCAGGCCGTTTTCTCTTAATAAATTTAATAATATACTAATGAATTTAATAATAACTAAGAATCATTCATCTTTTTGTGAGGTAACAAACATCAATATGATCCAACTAATTAATTTTAACTAAGATGTATTTTTATATTGATAAAGTCATTAATACTTTCAAATTCATATTACGTCTCTTTTATGGTTTTTATGTTGTAAAGCGCATAATAAATTTCAGTCAAGATGTAGTTAAATTTAATAATATGTTCCTCTCTAGTTGCAATTCACCTTTCTATGCTGCAAGAAGCATTATTATGATTCATAATAAGTAGTAAGTACAAGGTAATTAATAAGTACAATATATTTATGTACAGATCAGGCATTTTATTTTTGTAAATTTTAAATATTATGAACCTTTTTGCTACTCTAAATTTTGCAATTCATTTCAGAAAATTAAACTCCGTACGTAAGTATGTGTTATATATTTGATTAATTTCCTTAAAAAAATATTTCTTTCAAGTAGTAATAGTTTATTTAAATTTTTCTTATTATTAAGCAGCTGAATGCTAATAAATTGAATGTTTGATAATTAATAAAGATGAATCAACATATTCAATATCTCAAATATACGAAATAGTAAATAAATTTCAAACTTTCCTCGAATGAAAAATTTTCCTTAAATAATTATCCAAAGACAAACACATAAATTAATGAAATCAATTATTTTAGAACACCACTATTTTACTCAATGAAATAAAAACATAATGTAATTCGTTCTTTCACTTTCCATTTTGACTTAAGTCACAAAATGCCCCCGGCAAGATTTTGGCGAACTTCTCAAACTATTTCCTTCCTATAACACGAAAAATTTCCATTCTAAAATTTCCGCCAAGACGTGCTTAGAATGGTTTATACAAAACACTTTTGAACAATGAAAACATCTAGGAAAAAGCTTTAAGACAACAAGACCGAAAAGAGTAATGAAGTTTCATTCTCCCATCGCCAAACTCTTCGAAAGCTTAAATATCGCTTTTGTGTGCTTTACGGGTTGGAGGTATCTTTTTCAATCCATTGTTTATGCAATAATAATCTTAAAGGCGTATAACTCGCCCCCCTTTAATCCCCCAAACCCCTTTAATACGTTTCTCACCGTGATTAAAGCAGTGGCCTCATTTTCCTTTATAATGTCGATAAAAGCTTAACTGTCATTACAGAGGCGCAAACTGGAGATTCCCCCGGCTATTACTAGGCAAGAGTTGAGTTGTTTTTCTTAGAGGGTGGAGGGGAAGGATGCGTGCACCCTCATTATGCAAATTAAGCGCATCTAGTGCATAATTTCCGTCGCAACTCTTATCCTTATTTTTTATTTTTACTTTCTCATGGTTTTGTTTTCAATAAGGCAAAGGACCACGGTAGAGAAAAGCCCGGTGTTGATGAAAATTGCCCTTCAGAGAGAGAAAAAAGGGTAAATTTCGTTTTCTGTACAATCAAATCACCCGGTTGATTACCCCGTGGTTATATTACCACGATTTACTTCGAACCCTACTGTTTTATTACTTTTAGGAGGAACGTGACAAACAATTCGTTGCGTTATTAGGAAGATGAAATTTTGTCTATAAAAATCAATTATATCTAGGTAGCGTTAATATTCATTACTGGGCTCTTAGGAGGAAAATTTAGTGGCGACATTTAAGTAAAGAGGAAAAATTTAATTTTGAAGTTCGTAATTTTGCTAAGATCTTTTTTTTAGTTGCTTTCATACTGCGGTTGATTGCCAAACATTGTAAAATTATGTTATAGAGTTGGTAATTGTTTATTTTGTGTTAATTTTCAATTAAAATTTGCTGTTATTTTACAAGGCTCGAAATGCTAATGTATGTTTCTTAAATAAATTTTGAATTACTTAATATTTAAAAGATTTAAGATTCGCTGAAATTTTAACGTACAGAGCAGATTATTTACTGACTTTTTTTTAAAAACTTTATTTAAAAACTTAAAGCATTTAAGCTTATACTAATATTAATTTTCAAACACTAAAATTAACACTAATGGGTGATTCCATATGTGACGGAATGACATTTTGACTTGCAAAATAACAATTAATTGAAGTTTCTATGTATCTAATTTCAAATAAAAAAAATTTTTATGCATATCATTATTATTGGCATAATGCGCTTCATAAACTAAAAAAACAGGATTTTCTATCTTTTTTACTTTTAATTTTACGAACTTTTTATTTGCGTGACGGAATGACATTTTGGCAACCAAGCTTTTGGCATGCCGCTTAGAACTGGTAGTTTCTGCGAATTTTGCAGCTATTATTTTTCTGAACTATTTTATACTTTTAGTATAATGTGTAAGCAATGTAAAATGTGAATTTGGAAAATTAACCTCAGGTTGGCTAGCAGTTATTAACATCTATTTGCTGTGACGGAATGACCGTGACGGAATGACAAAAAGTTTAGTAGAAGAAAGCCTTCATTTAAAAAATGTTTTATTAATATGTAAATGATAAACAGAATGTAACAGATAAACAGGATTAATATTTATGTAAGAATTAGTAAAAATTTCAACAGTTTGAAAATTAGGTTGTCTCTGAAGAGGTTTTATATCTAACTTGCCAATGTCACATCTTATCTTCGTTCTCAGGAAATTTTTGCATTATTAAGACACGTGACGGAATGACGTAAAAGAAGTTACTTTTATTTTATATATTAAACTTAAAATGTTTAAATTCTGTTCTATATGCATATTTTTATCAAAATATTGCAATAGAAAGATACATTTCTTTTATTTTATAAGTATTTTTCAAGAAAACAATTTGAGCACAAATGTGAACAATTCACTTGCCAGCCATGTGATTACTTTAAAATGCTGCCAGATTCAAAAAATTTAAAATTATCAAAAATGAAACGGCAATATGTAGACTTTGGCTATTTTAGAACATATTTTTAAAATTAAAATATGCAATTCATAAAAAAAAATTTTCACTTAAAAGTTGACACTTCTGTGGAATTGCCCTAATATTAATTTATTAATGCTATTTTTAATTCATTTTAAATTTATTAAAATTCATTTAAGAAAAAATAAATAAATAACCTGGTTATACTACCACGCTTTACTTCGAACCCTGCTGTTTTATTACTTTAGGTGAAATGTGACAAATTGTGTTATTGTGAAGATGAAATTGTGTTATTGGGAAGATGAAATTCTGTCTATAAAAATGAATTATGTCTTGGAAGTTTCAATATGTTAATTAACAATATGTAATTTTGCTGTAACCTTTTTTTATTTACTTTCATACTGTGATTGATTATCAAATATTGTAAAACTATGTTATTTTGTTGATAATTGCTTATTTTGTGTTAATGTATAATTAGAATTTGCTTTTGTTTTACAAAGTTAGAAATGCTCATTATTTTCTGAAGTAAATTTTGTATTACTTCATATTTGAAAGATTTAGGATTTGCAAAAATTTTCATGTATAGCCCCAGGTTATTTATAAGTTTTTTTTTTCTTAAATCTCATTTGAAAATTAGACTATTTGTATCCGTGCTAATATTAAACAATATATAAATAATAATAATATTAATGTATTTTAAACAATTATAATATCAGTATTAATATAAACACAGGCTAATATTTATTACTATTATTTTTTAATTACTTTTAAATTTATTGAAATTAAAACTTAAGAAAATATCTAATTTCTCCGATTGATAACTCTGTGGTTAAGATACCACTCTGCAATTTACTTTTGTCTCAACTGCTAAGATGTTCCCAAGTTTGAAAATATTGATAACTTTTATTTTTATGTACAAGGATTACATAAATAACTCTTTTTAAAACTTGTAATTTTAACTGAACTAACAAAAGATGCTCGAAATGAACTCAGATTATATTTTTCACAAATGTATAATATTTTTTTGCACCCAATCATTGTAATTAATACGATTCATCAGCAGTACTAAGGCAGATTTGGTATTTTTACAAAAGTGTTATTTATCACTTTCTAATTATTTTAGGACGTTATCTTCAATAGAAAAAAAGTATACTATGAATTACAAACTAAATAACGAAATAAATATAATAAATTAAAGTATTTAAAAGAAAAAATGGGCAGAATTTAGAGTAGAAATAGATTTTGCTGCCTAAAACGTAGCAAAAAATCAGTAGTCAATAAATAAACTACCTTTACATAAATTTTAAATTTAATAAGAATTGAAACTTATTAAAAACTGTGAAATCAATATCTTAATTACTTTTGAATAAATTTTAAATTTAATAAAAATTAAAACTTAATGAAAAATGAGTAATCAATAAACTACTTTTGAATAATTTTTTTAAAAGTATTTAATAATATTTTTAAAGTAAAATATAATCTTTTATAATTGCTGAAAATAATGTGATAAAATTTCCATAATTTAAATTTTTTTTCCAAAAAATAGTTCATTTAATTATGTCATTGCGTTTGTTCTCTTTCTCTCTCTCATTATATAAATATTTTATATAGAATTACTTTTTTTTAATTTCCGTATAATTAATTTTGTATATATATATATATATATATATATATATATATTAAAAAGATATTTAATTAATATTAAATTATAATTAAAATCAAATGTATTGTACAACTTAAGCTAACTTTGAGAAATATATTGCATTTATACTATTTTTCTTTTATGTATAAGAAAGTCCTTAAAAATAAAGCGTAAAATACTTCGGACACCTTTCAAATATTAATTTCGATGATTTATGGTTTTGCATTCTACAAATGAAAAGAAAAAAAATACTTAGAAGAACTTGTGTGAAAAATGAATGATGAGGTGCACAAAAAAAATCTCGCCATGAAAAATATTGATTTTAATTTCGTATTTAGTTCTGGTTTTTATTTTGGTTGTTTTCCAAATGATAATCGCCAAGCGCTGTTTTTTGGCGAGAAGAATTTAAAGAGACGGTTTCTGCATTCTTTCAAATATTTAGTATTGATCATAGGCTGTTTTTATTTCTACTTTATTTTCACTGATGGGTCTTCATTCAAATGCTTATGCTTTTTTATGAATTCTGTTAACATTTTTCCTTATTCAAATTTTCGATAAAAACAAACGCTTGCTTTTTAACAAGCAAGAGCAAAAAGATTTTAAATGATGAAAGCGAGAAATAATATTTCGATTGAATAAAACTGTATAAATGTGAAAATTAATCTTTTCCAACCATTGAAATCGGTAGGTTTTATTATATCAAACTATGCTATTGAAAAAATATTTCAATTCTTAAAATTAATTAATATTGAAAAATATAATTTTATACATTGAAAAAATATCATTTATAAACAAGCTATTGAAAAAATATTTAAGTATTTAAATACTTAAATGCTTTTTCAATAACTATTTGTGATTGTTGTACATAAACATTTGGTTGTGAAAGTTGACATTCAGTAAATTTGGATTTAAACATTCAGTAATGAAGTTAAATTAGTAAATTCTGCATTTGTGACACTTGTTTATCAATCAAACAAAAATGTTTTGGAAAAACTAAAAACCTATTAATAAGCAAAATAGAACCAAATCTGATGTCAGAATTTATTTCTTGGAAATTTTGAGACTGAGAGTTTTGAGAAAAAAATAACTTTATTTTCTAATTTTTTTTATTGGAAGAAGAATATAAAAAGGTAATAATTAACACAATATAAAAAAGTTATTAGAGTAAATGATTTCAAAGATGAAAACAAAACCTGAGTTACTATTAAAAATATATTTACTATTAGGAAAAAAAAAGATAAAATTTTAACACGTACGAGTTAGATCTATGAGGATCGATCTCATAGATTAGATCCTCATAGATCATATTTGGTTAGATTAGGTTATCATATCTTAGAAAAGTGATACTTTTAACAGTTTCAACATACTTAATTGAAAGCTTTCGACCAGGAAAAAAATTATTGTTGGTTACTAGCTATAAATAAAATAGCTTTACTATAATTTTTTTTACACTTTTTGGAAAACTCACAGCTCTGTGAATCTTAGTTTTGGAATCTGTAAATTCGTCTAAGCTATCTTCTCGAGTACTTGTTAAATTTTAATTTTGCTAGATATAATGAAATTGAAAACCAGTCTTATCTGTTTCTATGTGGGTGTTTTATTCTTTTAATGATTTTTTTCTTCCTTCCTCTTCAATTGCACTCATTTTCAGTTTGCTATGTTGTACAATTTAAGCTAAATATAACCATTTATCTTTCACATACAGATGTTAGACAGCTTTATTTTTGGAAACCTTCTGAAAAATTAAGTTACTAAAGTACACACACTTGCTGTCCAGAATTAATACTTAACTGAGGCAAAAATGAAAACAAGAAATAAAAAAAGGCAATTTTAGGAAGAAAAAAACTGAAAATACTGAAACCAACTTCTGGTGAATCTTAAATTGAAATAATTGCCCTTCAACGTATTGCTTCTTGTTTTCTCCGGCAATAAAACAAACTTTGGCGTTTTTAGTTATGCTTTCATACTTATTCATTTTAATTGTATTTCCTGGTTTCGTTCCATGAATTCATTCATTTCTGTTATCAAATTTTTTGGGGGTTATTATAAATTTCGAAATCTTAATGTGTTTACTTTTTTAACTTTATTTTTTATAAGAATTCTAAAGAAATTTTGTAAATTTCGTAATTACGAAAAATCCTGTGCAGAATAGACATTGTTTTAATAGGAGTTAAACCAACGATTATTAGTTGAAAATTGGTAAAAACTTTGGATTTGGTGTGAATTTGGTTAAACTTTTTATGAAACAAATGTTGCATATTAACTGAAAAATTAATATTTCAACAATACAAACTTTCAGAAAAGTAAGTTTAATATTAATCCCTTATATCAGCACATTAAATCACATTATTCTGCAATTTCACCATTGCCTAAATAATGTCTTAAATTCAAAAACGTTTAATTTTCAAAATAGAGAGATTTTGCAGAGCGCTACTTTTTCCCACACCACAACAAATGAAAGAACTTTTAGCCTCAGCAGTTTTAATGTTGTTACTTACACAAAATGATTGTATTCTTCGTTGCCGGGATTGAACTCATGACCCCATATCTGCCCCAACAATTTGAGAGACGCTTAATGCTTATAACGCTGTTAATTAGTGCAGACAACACTGATGAAAACATTATGTTAGACTTGTAGTAGTACATTTTGGTAAATAGGTAGGTACTTTATTTCCGCCGCACTAGTGCTGCACAATGGCCATTGGAAACAGACCTGAGGATGATCCGACGACATGCCATCGCAATTTTGACAAAGCAAGGGAGCCATCCCATCTGCAGAGGGGATGGATCCCCTGCTTTGGTAGCCCGACGACCTGCACGCGAAGTCAAGCACTTTACGGAAGAACAGTTTAAAGAGGACCAATACCGCGCACCTTCATTTCCTACGCAGGCTGATCAAAGTGGTAATTACCCGGCTAAATAACCACAGTAAGTGTTGCTTAACTTTGGTGTTATACTGAGAACCGTATCTTTACGATCAGTCCTCTGCGGGATAACGCACTGAAGATGCAGCAAACAGTGTCAGCCAGAACATTGATTAATTTTGCTTCGTAAGTTACTCCATCTGTTGATAAACATTTTAAAGTTCTTAATTTTGAGATATTTTTTTTCGTACACAGTGAAAAAGAGTATGGACGAAACAACCTGAATATGGTTAAACTTAACGTCTTTTTGGCTCCAAAACAACCAAAAACCAAAGTATTTTTTACCGAAGCTCTTTGGTAATGATATTTTAGTAAAATTAACAATAATATATGGTTTTTATTACCTTTTTCTCACATTTTCAGAAGGAATGATGACTCAAATTTAAAGAAAATCCTATTACACAAACTCCTAACGAACAGGAAAAGAGGTAGACCCAGGTTGAGATGGCTGTATTTAGTTGAGATTGATTTCCTTACTCTAAAGGAGAAAAACTGGCGAACAAGTGTCAAAAGTAGAAAGAAGTGGATTCGAATTCAAAGGAAGGCACCTTGGACTGTCCAGCCAGATATGATGATGATGATTACCTTTTCTTTTGGTAGAAAATGCGGCAAATTTAGGTAATTTTAAGCAAAGTCAGTAATTTTAACATTTTTCGTCGGTGTGTTTATTTTTCTACGTAAGCTGGTAGCTAACATCTACTAGTATTCAAAATTCTAAAAAATAGGCATTTGCAAATGTACAAACGGCTGGACAAGGCTAAACTAAATCAGTATCTTAACTGTTACTAAATAAATATTATAAATTAGCGTAAATAAAATTACTAAATCAAGGATGCCCCTACATCCTAAAATGGAAGCGTAGAGATAGTTGGTTCAAACCACACTGTAATCCGTGTGCTCATTTCAAAACTCGGATAGTGTGCCCTTGTCAAGTCGTTAAACAGATAGACAACACAAGATACAGAAAAGCCTGGGACGCGGTGGGATTCGAGCCAGCTACCTTCAGGTTTCAATAAACGCATTTTTGTTTTTTTCTAATTTGAGCAATCTTTTTTATATTGAATATGGCTTATAAATGATGTTTCGTTCTAAGCACGCAACCCTTCATAATATATCAATTAAAAATCATTTTCTTTTGCATGCATTCTGAAAATCATGTTTTCAATCTAAAAATTGTCTTCTGAACTCTCGTAAATTTAAATAACAGATATTTTTATTTAAAATTGAAAAATATTGAGATGAAATAAGTCTGTTTTTATTAGATTTTTTTGCAAGTTTAAGTGTAAAAATCCTGCTAGCACATAAGTGAAATATTATGGCTAAAAAGTTTAAAATTAAGTGAAAATTGTATAGTGATCTAAATTTTTTTGTAAACTTAATGTTAATATTTTCTTGTCAGGAACTTGAGAACATCATTGGAGTTATCTGTTGAATCAAAAAAATTGGTATATCAGTAACAAGCACATTCTTTTGGAAGGATATTTAAGAAAAAATGTATTTTTATTTGTCAATTTTAAGCGAGCAAACTTCAAAACAACATGCAAAACAGCATACAAAACTTCAATGAGTGTATTTTGTGATGCTAATAAATTTATTATATTGTGCAACATAAGTTGTTTAAATTAAATCAAAAATAAATATTTGATTTTTTTTTATAAACATAACAATCAAAGTTTTTTCCATTAAAAATACACAGATATACAATTTAAATCAAATTTTCAATTACTGTACAACACACAATTATTCAGAAGTAATAACAACTGAAAAGAACCGCATCTGCATGTTCAGAACATAACTATAAATAATTTAATGAAAAGCTTAGTTAAAGATGGTATCTAAATAATCTAAGAGTTTGGAAGATCTGAAGTTATGTAATCTAATTAAGGATTATTTCTTCTAAATAAATGATAAATATAAATATTAAAGATTAAGAGCTGGGATAAAAAAATCCCAATGTATTTTTTTAAAAAAAATATTTAAAAGGAAACGCACATTAAAAAACCATACCTATAAGTAACATATAAATGCTGAGTTTATGAACGTTGGTAATGGTTAGTTTCACAATGGTTAGTTCATCAAATTGGTTAGTTTCACAAAAATCACTGGATCAGAGGTCGATAAGATAAAGTAACCATAATGATGCTCAATAAAATACACAGTATCTAAAAGAACAGTGAAAAAAAGCAATGTTGGTTTTATTTACACTAATATTTTCAACTGAACCGAAAATAAGCTTCAAAATTTTATTATCTACAAGTAAATCTATTTTTACCTACATACAATTCCATTGTAATTTATCTAACATACGCGTTTAGCTTCTGTAATGTCTCGTGATAAAATATCATTTGAATTGAATTCAGAAATTTCCATATTTTCAAAAGAAAGTGGAACTGAGAGGTTACTTTCAAATTTTTAATTTAAAGTAACTATTTTAAGCAAAAAAGGAAAGGAAAAGAAAAAAAACTTTTTAAATTTGTAATGAACTTCAAATTTTTCATTAAAAAAAATTATTATGTTATTCAATGTTAATACGATATCAAACACAAATTACTTTATAAATATTTATAATTTTTTATAGCATGAAAAAAATAATGAAAATTCATTTTTTTAATGATATAAAGTAAGGTAATATCTTATAAAGCATACACATCTAACAAAAGATTTCGTAAAACTAATAATTTCAGCTTGGTTCAATATCTGATAATTTTAAGTGACAGCTCTTCAAGCTGAAAAAAAAGAAGAAAAAAAGTTATTTTCTTTCCTATGAACTGCAACATAAGATTATAATTGCTTCATGAATATGTGATTTGATGAATTTGAAAAAAAAATAATAATTAGCATACACTTTTCTTTTAAGTATCTGGAGAATAGAAGCAAAAACTCGATAGACAATTTTAAAGAGTATAGTGTTTTGAGGAAAAACTTTAATAAGGGTATCTCAAATTTGAATAAATATTTAAATTTTTATACTCCTTCTCTCCATCGATTCATTTCCTCTTGCAATAATCGATATTTAAGTAGTATTTATTTTCATTGCATTCTATTGTTTCATAAAGGGTAGAAGAATTTATTTCATCATATTTTAAATTTAAAGATTGTTGCTAAGGGCCGTATTTTGCTTAGAAATGTTGTTGTTAATGTTTTATATTTATTGAACAAAGATACAAAAAATTCCAGACATAGATTGTTATTTTTATTATTTAATTAATTATAATATTCATTTATTTTTTATAGAGGGACATTTTTATTTCATACAGAAAGTAAAATATGTTAAGTACCTAGTAGGTATTATTTTTAATTATAAATGACTTATTCCTATAATTTTAATGATGATCATTGATTAAATTATGACAATTTAGCCAATTTTTTTCTAAAGGTTAAATTTTATCAATAAACTGTTTAGTGTTGCTCTCAGATATGTACTTTCTCAGATAGTACTTGTATGAAAATTTCAGGAATTTTATACCTAATAAGAACACTATACACTTAAGCACCTTATTGTTTACAAGAAAAATAAGGTGTTTTCCGCAAACTAATCAAAATGACAAATGCATTTCTTCCCAAGTCGAAAATGTGACTTATTATTACCCACAAGTGCTTTAAAAAATACATGCCTTGAATTCATTTTACAAGTGAAACTGTAAGAATGTTATAACAACGTCAAATTTATTTTTATCTTTTCCACTTCATGAAAGTTTTATATTTATATTGTTTTTAAGTTTAAATTTATACGTATTATTATGTTTTATGTTTGTATTGTTTTCAATTTATAGTGTTTTATATTTATATGGATTACTATCATTTTAAAAATATTTTCTTTATTATTTTTAGTACTTTTAAAATTATATAAAGAAGCTTTAAATGTTTATTCTTCAAAAAAGAAATTTTATTTCGATTTATAAATATAAGTATTCCCTAAATGAAATCTAAACAATGAGTGTTTCGAAAACTTTATTCCAAGTTTCTTTTATATAAAAATAAATTGCATAAGAAGTACATTTTTTATTATTTTTTAATATTTATAATTTGAATAAAGTTTCAAAAACCTTATTTTTATGAAAAACAAAAAGCCTTTTTATACAATTGCATAGAAATATATATATTATGCATATTTTTTCATTATTACTAATGAAAAATATACAAAATATATACATTTAAAAGTACATAAATTTAAAAATTAATAAGAATGTAATTTTGTTTTAAATTTTTGTAATTTTTTTTCGAATTATATAATTAATTTTTTGAAGAAACATATTTTGAGAAACATTTTGTCCTTATAACAGAAGTACTTAAGACAATTTCGTTTATGAGAGATTCGCTTTTAGCACAAATTGCTCAGGAGAAACTTGTCATTCAATTTTTATTCGTTATCATCATAAGTCATTCATGAGAACTTTTTTTTAAAAATGAAATTTTTCAAGAAAGCTGTGTTGTTAGTAAAAATCATTATGGAGAGATTTGTTATCAATAGAAATAGTAATGAGAGACTTTTTTATCAGTGATTCATAAAGTCATTTTTAAAAAATTTGCTTCCATAAAAATTATTCATATTATCAATAAAAATCTTTCATGTGATATCTGTAATCAATACAAATCATTCGGTAAAGATATGTTGTTATCAATACAAATAATTCCTGAGAGATTTGTAGATATTTATAGCATAATTAATAGCTTGTGAATATTTAAACGAAATAATTTTCCATTTTTTTAAAAAAAAAACTTTTCATAATTAGAAAATTTCAATAGTTTAGGGATTCTGATTGAGATACCTCAAAAGAACCTACACCTACTATTCTAATCAAAGTACAACTGGATTTTTTTGTGTTTTTGATTATTTTTCAATGAAGTGTCCTTAAAAAAGTCGGAATTTTATTTAAACTTTAAATAAAAAAACACATCCTGTTGTTCAGGATTATATATAATCCTTATACGACAAAATATATTTTTTTAAATTCTCTCTGGCCTACTCGTTTAAGCAAGTATTTCACAAATTTTATTCGTCAAAAAATAACGATTAGTCATTCTAATGAACGACTTGGGGCAATAATGTAATAAGATACACTTTTTTTGAATGTGGCATTTATATATCGAAATAATCTTTAGTATAAGTTCCAAATAAGTACTTTACAAGTTCCTGAAATTACCACTAGATGACAGCACAATAATTAATTAAATAAAAATTTTGATGTTTTTCCAACAAAAACGCTGTCCTATATAATTTGAAAGTGTTTCACCTTATTACAAATTATCAGATGTAAAATTCATAATTAATGTAGCAATAATGTCAAGCACATACATTGAAATGTTTTTTTTAATTCTTAGTTCTTAAATATATCTAACTTATTTACAGTAACTTTTGACATTAGACATAATTTATTCTTTATTTCACATCAAACCTGATATTTTGCATACGAAATCGTTTGCTTTAGTATCTCTCAAAATCAATTCTCTCCTTGTGTGATGGAAAAGATAAATAAATCTGGATATATTTGTTTTTAAATCATAGCTAAGCCTAAAAATAATTCTCTAAGAAGACGGGTGGGCGCATGTGCTTCTAAGAATCGAAGTGAAGAGAGTACTACTAACAAAGTGATGGCTTGGGACATGGGCGCAGGTGCGTTACTTTTTTCTTTAAAAAGTATGCAAACTCAATTCACTAGTTGTTTTTGTCTCTTTTCTTCTATTCTTTTTGTTGAAAAAAAATATGAAGTCCTTCTACGTCTGACTGATTCTGAAGCTATAGCTCCTAGCTTCAAGTCCTGATTTCGGTTCCTTAGTAAGTGGTACCTCTTGTGGTAAAAATGTTTTGTCTCTGAATTGATGTTGAGGTGAGAGAAATTTGTTTCACAAAGATCTGGCTTAGTTTTATCCTTTTTGGTTAGTAATCAATAAAAATTAGTGTTTAGTATTTACTGGTAAGTTTTAAAAAAACTGCTGAAGAATTTCTATTTTCGTTAATTGTAATTGAATTGAAACATTATACATCGATATAATGGATCGAAAATATCATAGAGTAGCTGTACAATGTTTTTAAGGGAAATAGCAATGCTTATCATACAAATTAAAAAAATTGCGTTAATCTTTTATGCTATATAATCAGACTGCTTCAGAAAAAATTATTATAATCTAAGACTTATTTCTTACTCAATAATATAATAAGATATTCGCTAGTAATTAACTAAATAAATTTCCTTAGTAGCTTTTTGATAGTTTTATTTTTACATATTTTTTACTGTTATTATCAAACTTGGTCACAAATAAGTGACCGTAACATTAGAATTCCCTGTTACACATAATAAAGTATATCTCCATTACCTACAGCTAGTGAAATTAATTGAAAATATGGTATTGAATTTTTTCAAAAGGAGAAAATTATATTTCATCAACTATATTTGAGTTATCTTTTATCAAGGAAGCTTATGATTAACTTTTAATAAAAAATAAAAATCATTCTTTATCAAAAGAAAAAGGGACATTTTTCTATCAAGGAAATGAGTGTTATATTTTGTTTGTAAAAAAGTGTGATTATCTTTTGTTTTAAAAAAAGTATGGTTAAAATCACATATTCCCATTTTCTTTGCTAGAAATAGTAATACCTTTGTAATTTGATTTCAAGATTATGAACATAGAAACACGGTTGAAAACATGTAGATCTGATACAATTGTCAGTAACAAGGTGTGAAGAAACATTTGTGAATCTTTAGTTGGAATTTTTATTTGAACTGAGCTAACGATACTTGTGTTTTATTTTTTTAAAGCAGATGTTAGAACAATGTCTTACATATTCAGAGGCATTTTTCATTTCTTTTCTATTTCTCAAAAGAAAAAAGTTTCCCACTGACGGTTCTGCAGGTAAAAAGTCATATGTTACCCTGCAGTCTTCTCTGGATAGTTAAACCGGTTTTTCATTGTTATTAGATAGAGAAATAATCTATTGGGGAGAAATAATCTCTCAATTTTGTTCATTTGCTAAACCGCCAGTGGGTTAACGAAGTGTAGCTAACTTTTCAATTGAATACCAGTATGCAACGTCACGTTAGGGACAGCCAATAAGGTTTGACACGCATGAGCCGCGTTCCTTGCAGGTATCCAGTGAAATCTGAGAATTCATTTAGCGTGATAATATAACCAAGTCCTAAAGCTTTAACTTTAACAGGCTATGCACGACCACGTGATTTGACGCAACCATGTGATTAGTTGATAGTACCAAAAGTAAGGAAAACTTTTCAAGCTTTAAATTAGAATTTTCTTTTAAATATTGTGCAAAAAATTAGCAATTTAAATATAAAATTTTTCACTTACTCCAATTTTCCACACTTATTTAGATTTTTATCTATTTATTTATAATTTTAATTTATACATGGCATAGCATCTTTGGTTTTAACTTCACCCCCGAACGACATATTTTTTTTTCTTATCTCTCAATTGTTGTTGATTATCTTGTCCGTTTTCGTTCTCTTGCCTTATTTTATTTTTCTTTATTATAATTTGTTTTAATTTCTTCTGCTTCTTTGTGCTTCTCTCTATAATTTTATGTTTCAAAACATATGAACACGCTCCGTTATAGCTCCAAAAGATCTGTTCCAAGAGGGCACTTAATTTTTATTGCAACAAATAATTTTGCAAAATATCTGCAACAGAGACCGTAAAGAGTTCTTAAAATAAAGTCCGAATGTTAGGATTAAAATGTCGATTTAAAAGCTGTTTTTTTTCTTAATAATGTAACAAGAATATAGATTTTGGAACCTATGATGGAAATCAGCTGGGAGAATGATGCAACTAGTCCTTAGTAGGCGCTGTAGTTTTAAACTTTAGTACTTTTGCGAGATAGTATCTGACTATGGGGAATATAATTCATTTTCAAAATAAAACTGGCTATCGTCATTCTATAAAAATAGTGCTGTCTTTCATAATAGTTGTGTTTAAAGGCCATCACGGATACATGTCTGTTTGCGTGACATTATTTGTACTCTATTTTATGTACTTTCGCATTATTTTTCGTAATTTAGACGGTGCAAAGCCAATAAGTGCAATAACATTTAGTGCATTAAGGGCACCAAATTAATCTCACATTTTCTTCAATAGTGTATAAATAGTTTCGCGGTCTGAAAACTAAAAACAAACTAACTTTTAAAGTTAGTTTAAGTTAAGTTAAGTAAAAGTAAAGTTAAGTTAAGTAAGTTAAGTTAAGTAAGTTAAGTTAAGTAAGTTAAGTTAATTAAGTTAAGTAAGTTAAGTTAAGTAAGTTAAGTTAAGTAAGTTAAGTTAAGTAAGATAAGTTAAGTTAAGTAAGTTAAGTTAAGTAAGATAAGTTAAGTAAGATAAGTAAGTTAAGTAAGTTAAGTAAGTTAAGTAAGTTAAGTAAGTTAAGTTAAGTTATGTTAAGTAAAGTTAAGTTAAGTAAAGTTAGTTAAGAATATGAAAAAAATATTTTTAAATCTTAAATTAGAATCACATGAGATGAAAAAAAATAATATCTTTTCTCATTTTCGTTGTTCGCGAATTTATTTCCTAACCGAACTAGGAATACCACCATAAATACTCATCCATGTTTTCTATTCTTCACATTTCGTTTCTCTTCATATTTTTCCATTATTGCACCACGAGGCAGGATAGAAGACAACTTCTTCCTTTCCGGCGACAAAGATTATCCAGAACAAAAACAAGCGGGACCTTTTCATCATCAGTGTTCTTTGATGAAACGGCTCCCATTGAGTCAAGTAATAAAACAAAAGTCTTTTTTTTTCTTCCTGGAAGCCTTTTATATAAAATATCGTATAAACCACATTAAGCTGGGACGTGTGGTGAGAGTAAACTTCTTATTGTGCGAGACTACCTGAGGGCGTCACACATGATAAAACTAGCATTATGATGCGAGCTTCGATTGTTTATCGCCAGAGGGCGTTTAATAAGTGCGAGCACAGAACAAAGCTCGAGATGAGATGTCGCGTTGCTGATGGGATGCCGAGGTATTATGTTTAGGTTGAGTATTTTTTATTTATGGTATTCTTTTTTGTTCCTTTTTACTTTATCTGCGAATGAAACTTTTTTGAAGGAGGAAAAAAAATTAAATTTGAAGGATATTTTTTGCTCTGTGTACTTAAATGAATGAGAAAAGTTGAATTTATTTTTGGTGGACATGGGTTTTTTTATTATGTAAATGCTAATCATAAATGAGTCAAAGGAATATCACTTTAATCCAATTTCTAAAACCAATTACTAATAACAAAGATAATTAATATAAGTGTAATCTAAAAGCAATAACTAAATATTGTGTGAAATATTAACTTGTGCCTTGATGGCACAAGAAATAGGCAATGAGCTTTCATTATGAAGAACACGAGTTGCTTAAGGTTGCATTACATCAGAATTTAGGAATTGCTTGAGCTGTCATTATGAGGAACAAGAATTCCATCTGCAGACCTACCAGGTTAAGGTCAATGAATGTAAACTAGCCTGGGAAATAAAAGCATTCGATGTGCTTTGCAACCAACATGCCATTGGCCAAAAAATTGAGGATCTTTCACTATCATGTCCCCTTTGGCCAACAACTAACTGATATAGAATATTTCGGGTAGCATTACATATGGGCATTAAAAAGCAAGTTAAAATAGGGAAATTACATATTTTTCTAAAACTTAAAGGTAAACACAGAATATTTTTTGAAGTTTGCTAAATATTTTAAGTTCTGCCGGCAAAAGTATTGACCAATTAATAATGTTTCCTGCCCTATGTTTCCTGCCCTATTATTCCACCAAGCAGGCTTGCCCGTATGGCAAATGGCATTTGAAACAACAACAACAACACAACAATTTCATCTGCTACAGACAACAGGTACTCCAGCATTTAAGATGCTCAAACTGTTTTGCAACAAGCCTACAATTACGGAATTTTTTTTGTCCACAATTGGACAAAAATTGTCCACAATTAGACTAAATTTCAGAAAAAGAAAACATGTGTGTAATTTCTCTTCACTCTTATAAACAACTACGAAAGAAAGTACAAACAATTTTATACGATTAATTATTAAACGAGTTTCTAGTATTGGTGTTCACTGACATTATTGCACTAGTCTTCAACAACGTGGTTATATATATAACATTATTTGNTATATGTGTGTATATATATATATATATTTACCTTGAAGCTACGATTCTTTCACAAAAGCATTTATTTATTTAAAAAAAATCACATTTGACAGCACTGCAGTTAAAACATATTTCGTTCGTAAAATAATAATTTAAAATTTTGATTTCAATAATATATATTAAATACAGTTGCGTTCATTTATTTAAATAATCATTTTCTGATAAAAATAAAAGGATTGTAAAGTAAAGAAATGAAATATTTACGGAACAAATAGTTTGAAAAAATTTTTTTTTGAGAACTGCTATTTTACTTCATCATGAAACAACAAAAATAATATCTTCTAAGGCTCTTGGAAATAGCTTTTTATTTGAACTCAAGACGAAAGAAAAATGCTTAAATGTGATTAAAAATTTGTTAAAGTTCATTGCTTGTCTGGAGGATACATTCAAATGTGAATGAACTTTTAGTACATAAGCTTGTTGTTTAAAAATTAATTCATTAACTTCCTTCAGAAAATGCATATTTTAGACATGCTTTCAATATTTCGATAAATTCTAATTATTAATGATTTATTTAAGAAAAAAAATAAATTCAAGTTAATGAGTAAATTAAGTTTTTTAAAATTTGTTCTTGCAGACATATTAATATGAGGTATGTCTGGAAATTTCAGAACTTCCTCATTTATTAGAAATCGTAAGTATTGTATTTTTAGGCCACTTTTAATTCGTTAAGTTATACAGGACACAGTTCTAAAACTTTTTTTTTACGACTGCATTCATATTTGTTTTAAATTTTTTGTGATTTTATATTACTCAGTCACAAGTATTTTATGGGACAGTTTCTTTTTTTCCTTTCGTATGAAATTATTTTGATCTAATGATCGTATTTTAATGTATTAGGACTCCTACCTTATTAATCAAATTTTAAAGCTGGGCCGCTTATAGAATATGATTTCTAAAGTTCTATTTGACCAATTACATTTAAATTTTGTAATGTGCCATATAACATTACCTCCTTTAAAATGAAAAATTTACCTTGCAAACAAAAATTTTTAAGACAGTTATTAAGTGAAATGACAAATGGTTATTAATTTTTTTTACATGGAATTTATATTTAGATAAACTAAATTTGTAATTACGTACAAAAATTTTTCGAATGGCTTAAAAATTTCTCTAGATACAGCGAAATATGCAAAAAGAAAAATTAATGTTAAGGGATCCAAATTTTCAACTGACGACACAATTAGGACCATATTTTTCAGATTGGTCTGCAGAAATTAATTAGCATGTTTGAGATCACCCCATGAACATTAAGTTTGAATCTTAGTAAGTTGAAATCCAATCATTACATCAAATCGTTATTCAGGGTACTACGTTTTGCTTGCGCACTAAACTGCTAAAGTAAATAAAGAGACTATGCTATAAATATCAAATTGTTTGGAAAATTAGCATACCATTTGAGTGAAGTTCTAGTTAGTATGACTACAGTTCATGACTATTACCATAGTTCTTGGTTGGTATAACTGCAGTTCAGTTTGTTGATAAAGGAAGAGTGAGTAATATTCCTAGAATTAGTGAATTTCAACCAGAGTAGTTTGGTAATACACTAAATGTTTTTAGCTATTTTTGAATTATTACTTATTGTGAAAAATTACATTATTTAAACAAAGAAAGTTCTATTGTTTGTCAGAGTAAATATGATCCACGGCCGACTGATGTTTGGCTTTTAGATAAATAAGATGTTCGATTTCGGTACCAAAATAAACCGTTTTAGGGAGTCAAGAGGTTTTTTGCGTGACTAATGTGAGTAATCTAATCTTACATTTGAGTTTAAATGCGAGTATCTGTTGACGAAGGAATTTTTTTTTCTTTGTAAGAAAGAATGTCCCTCTTGTGTTCAGAGGCACATCAACTGATCTATAAACCTGAGGTCAAATTGACGTCCAACTGAATGGAGCAGAAAGTATGTTGTTTAGATTATGTCAAATGGGTGCCTACCGATTTATATAATAAAGAGTTCAATCCTGCTAAACAATAAATAGGATCACACATTGCTGTAAAGCACCATCTCATCGCTTGTTATTTATATAATTTCAATGCTATCGTTTCAATGTTCCATCACACGAGGCAGCGAATACCACATCATGCGAAGTAAATTTGTGTCGTAGTGGACTGATCGTTGAGACACGGTTCTCAATAGACCACCGAGGTCAAACATTACTAGCCGAGGTCAGTGTACTAGTGTGTGTCCACTTTGATCAGTTAGCGGAGGTACCAAGCGTGTGAGGTATCGATACCTGTTAAACTGTTCTACCGTAAAGTGCTCGGCTTCGCGTGTTACCAACCTTTGGCAGCCAATTTCGTTGGGCTACCAAAGCAATGGTGCCATCCCTAGTGCGGCCATCCTTGTGCAGCGCCAGTGCTAAGTAAATAAAGTATTACTACTACCACTAGTAAATTTTGTATCATTATTAACGTTATGCATGCATATGTATAGGAGTTCAGTAAAGNCCAGAAACCAAAAAGTTCAGTAAAGTTATCGATGTTCAAACGAAATATAAATCTTTGGCAAAATATGTGGGATGATGATCAAAACCAGGGCAGGCATACCCACCATCTAATCCCGAGGGTAAATTACCGTAAAATTTATGGAAATTTCTACTTGAACCAATTTATCACAAACCACGGAACCCAGGGTACATACCAATCCAAGTTTCACAATAAATCTCCCCTATGCAATAACTGCAAAGTTATAGATGACCTGGAACATATACTGATTCACTGACCTCTATTTGATAACATAAGAAAAGCAAATTTCCCGGTAAACCTGACCTATAGCTCCCTCAAACAACACTGGAGGATACCAGCTATGCAAAAGGGCATAGAACGAATCATCGAAGGCCACTTTAGCGCTGGCTTGCCACCAGACACGTCATAATAACGAACTCAGAACATTGACATCACGCACTGAAATTCAAAGACTTATCCAAACCCCATCAAATTTTTCGATTTGTTGTAAAGGTGGAAAATTCCCTTTCCACCTACCCTGAGTTTTATAATTAAAATATAGGACAATTTGTGTATGGAATTAACATTTCACCTGTACTTACTTCACATTTAAACTTGCTTGATACATGGACTGGATCAGCTTTCCATCTGTTAAAATTAACGACTTTGTACACCAAGTTAACTTTCCATCTGTTCAAATATCTGCTTTTTACATATCGTGCATTTTTACATTTTTCGTTACTTTGTTGATGGAGTCATCTTTTCATCTGTTTTGCTATCTATATTTTGAATTCAAGTCACCCTTTCTTTTCCTCATTGTAAATACTCATCTTCCCTTTGTTTTTCAAACTGGGAATTGTTTTTGTATTTTTAGTTGATCAATAAAATTGCTCCCCGGATGCCCCCGACAGGGGGCGATACGGGGCTAAGCGTTTCTGATGCATATGTATCGATACTATCAATTGATAAACATTTGAAAATAATACATTCACATAAATATTATGTATCAATAAGTAGCTGTATTGATACGCGATGACAGAGTATTTAAAGGTTTGATTCTGAGTGTAGGCTTGGAATCCATTAACTTCAGATCTACGGGTATCAACTTGTCTGGGAAGTAAAGGGGGAATTATGTGCAATACTACATATATATCAATAATATTGCTACAATCTTACCGTTGATTATGGAATTGTGGAGCCTCAACCTCCACCACACACCTGGCCTACAATGGGTTGTTCTAGAAATGATTTACTATGTATCCATATTAACATTTTGGGCTTTTTTTGTATTCATATACTCGTTAAAATTCTCGGACAGTTTTAAATATAGTGACGTACTTACTGTAGCTTATATAAACTTATTTCACCCTGTAATTTCTTCCACAAAAGAATGATTTTTTTACCTTGTTAGTGGCTTGGGAAAAGTTACAAAAGAGAAATATTTTTTCAACTATGTCCTTTTAAAAAGAATTTGTAGGTTTTTTTGGGGGGTGACACTTCATTTTCTGAAAGCAAAATATTTCTTATTTTCACTTGATCTAGAGAAAGAACTTATTATTACCACCCAACTAAAAAAGTACAATTCCAATTACTCTTGATTTACAGAAGTCATTACAATCTTGATTACAGAGAGATTGAATATTGTGATCAATTAAATTTTATAAAAATTGGTTAGTTACAAAATTATATTATAATACAAGAGAATATGGGTGGTACAGTGGTTTAAGCACAAAACTGTTCTTGTAAAATATGATTTTTCTCTGTGTGGCTACTTTAAGCCCAATGCAGATTTTAATTGATGATCATTAGCTTATCTGAGAAATAAAGAAGGTAGATAAGCAATGCTATATCACAGCCATCATCATCAACAGTTATGAACTTCTTAGCGGATAATGACTATCTATTAAAATTTTAATAACTTCCCATTTTACATGTATAATATTTTTTTTGGTCTTATTTCTTCCTAAATTCCACACTTTCAGTAAAATCTATTTTTTTTTAAATTTTTAAATTTTTTAAATTGTATGTTATTTAGGCTGGAGTGGAGCTGGACCAGCGGCCAAGTCCTGGGCTATATGGTTAAGGGTTTTCATAACCTAGGTACATGCTCAGGGCTTGGAGGAAAGAAAAATAAAAAAGAAAAAGCCATCATCATCATCCCAAAAGTTTGGAAATTTTGAAAAGTTAGCTTCATGTGTCTCAAACAGTTTGGCTGCTTGCAAGAAAGCATTTATAAGCAAATATAAAAGAGCTTTCCTTCTTTTTATTTTTTTTTATTTTTTGAACGTAAGAAGGTAATTAGAAAGAGGATTAAGAACAAATGAGGGATAAAGTTTAGAACGCTACAATACATTCAATCAGTACGACAGTATCACATTTTAGCATGTTTTGAAAATTGCACAGTCTTTTTTTATTTCGAAAGACTTAACACAAAGGCGATCTGAAAGTATTTCCCGCAGCAAGTGAGACTCTTTTATAAGAAATAATTAAATTATTTTTACAAATAACTCAGGCAATACCAGAAAACAAGATACCAGTTTTATTTTATTAATTAATAGAAACAACGTCGATTGTAATTTCACGCCGCTCTGCATTTTTTAATATAAAAATGAATATATCAAAACAAACTTAGGAGAGAAAAGATTTTAGGAAACTTAATTAAGTCATTTCAATGAATTTCCCCTGTACTGAATGAAGCATTTTATTAAATTTCACTTTAAATTATTCTCAAATATAATTGGGTTTGGATTTCTATGAAGCAAAATATTTATTCACGTAAATACGTATTTAGTGTTCAATGTGTTTTTATTGTGTATTTAACCTGCTCATTTCTTATGAATCCTACTTTATTATTTTTTTATCTTTCTGATAATCAATAAATTTCACTTTACTTGAATCATAGTAAGTTAAAAGAACAAAATCTTAGATTTTAATCAATAGTTTGAAGAAATGAGTAAATTTCATAAGTTCATTCATCTAGCATTTCACAAAAGATTTCCGAAGCTTTGCTGATATAATAAATAATCCAATGCAATGTATAAGGATGTCAGTCATCTTAGCAATTTTAGGTTTTTTTTTTAATCATTTCACTGTTTTATTTTCTTGCCCTATTGTGATCAAAAATAGCAATTTTTTTTTAACAATTTTGTATTTTACTCGATTATAAATATTCAAATCAGCAATCAAAATTGTTATGATTATTGCATTTATTAATTTCAGATAATTTTTAATAATGTCAAAAATAAGGCATTTTAACTTAAAATTTTTTATTTTATAAGGAAGGAGCAGAACTGGAAAAACATTTTGCAGGGGATGGAAGGAGAAAAGAAAACAAGTATTTATTTGAATAATATGTTTTTATTTATTTATTTATTTTAAAAAACGTTGGTATTATACATTTCAAAACATGACGACAACAGAATTATATTTCATTATGAACAGCTTACCTTAAAACATTTACTTACTTTTACTTCATGACAAATGTGGAATGACTTATTAATCGCAAAGTTCATACCCTGAACATGTAAAACACAATTCTCTCAAATTTCCAGCCTAATTCAAATGCAGTAAAATCTGTCCTTGAAATAATCTTCTAGAAACACTGCGAAATAAATAACATGAAGAAGCTAAGCCTATCAGTAAATTGGTGTAAGAACATACACTACCCAAGAGGTATACAGGCAAGTCAAAAATCTTCTATAAACTCTGCAAAGTTAATAATATGAAGAAGCTAAGCCTATCAGTAAATTGGTGTAAGAACATACACTACCCAAGAGGTATACAGGCAAGTCAAAAATCTTCTATAAACTCTGCAAAGTAAATAATATGAAGAAGCTAAGCATATCAGTAAATTGGTGTAAGAAAATACACTACCCAAGTGGTATACGGGCAAGTCAAAAATCTTCTAGAAACTCTGCAAAGTAAATAATGTGAAGAAGCTAAGCATATCAGTAGATTGGTGTAAGAAAATACACTACCTGAGAGGTGTACTGACAAGTCAAAAACATCCCATTTCACGGCACCCGAATGGTGCTTAGGCATAACTGTTAAGTATTTAATAAATTTCCTTCTAGGGATATTTTGGAGCAATTCAGTATTGAAAAAAGTGTGACAATTTTTAACAATTAAATTGCAATCAAATATCATGCATTCATACTCATGTCATTTAATGAAAATTATCATCAGAAATAAAGGTTTGGATGTGGTTTTGCAGAATTTGTAGAAACTTTTATATATTTCCTGAAATTCAAGTATTTGTGAACAATTTATCTAAGGCTTTATTTATGGGCACTCTGCGTAAGTTTAAATCATTTCTATTAAAAATATTACTAATTTGTGAAAAATATATTACATTTTCTGATAATCTAAAAAATCAATGTCTGTAATTATCGAAAATTGCTTATGCATACATCATTATTGGCATTTATGAAGGACAGAGAAAGAATTTCTACGCAATGTATAATAATATATGTATGCTCTCTGTATTATAAATTTTTATTTGGTTATAAGACAATGTAACAGCGATTTTGTTTTGAATAAGAGATCTGTAACTGAAGAAAATATCAGTTTGCATAGAATGTAAATATAAATACATTACTCTTTGAATCAATTTTTTACCCAAATGATAATAATAATCTAATTTTATGTATATGAAAAATAATATTACGTTTATTATAATAATTTTTTTTCTTAGAAGTTATTTCATATTTTGGAAATTTATTTTTATTGATGTTGTTGTTGACAAATTCCTTTATATCACAAAGTTTTCGAAGAAATTGAATTATCTGTATTATTAAAAATTACAGAATATGCTTAAAATTAGAGAATATTTTGTTCGGAATATTATAGACCATATAATAAACATTAACTATATAATCAATACAGATGCCAGATACAGCACATTTTGTGTCAACGCATTTATGATTAATTTGTAAAAAAAAAAAAAAAAGTTTTCAAAACAATACTTTTCATGGTTGACAGGCATGATTGATAACTTCAATGAATTTTCGACCGATTTATTTTAAAATTTATCATCAATCATATAATTAACGTAGTTTTCTTTTCATGCAGAAATTTATTATTACATTCATACTTATTAATAATGTAAATGATATGCTGAGTTTCCCACTGAAAACAAAATTTTATTGCTTAAATAATCAAGAATTGCAAACGCAATAAATGAAACCAACTTTCATATGGAACTACATGAGTTAAGCACATTCTATCAAATTAAGTAAATTAACCTAACATTAGTTGCGATATGCCGCCAACGAGTAAATTTGGGAAATATCCATTTAAAAACTTACAAAAACTTGTCTAATTCATACCTATTCAATATAAAATGCGTTGCATATATTTCATTTGTAGTAGTTTCAGTTTAAATGGGAAATTTTCTGAAATATGCATGTTGTCGTATTTTGTAAAAATCAGATATCAACTTTTAAATCTTATCTTAAAATCTTCTTTTATTCTTTTTCAAGATTTATTAAGATAAAATAATTTTCATGAATGATACCGAAAAACAGTTTCAATAATAAAATTTAAATCTCGTGCTTAATCAGTGCAAATTTCATTGATATTGTTTTTATACATATGAATGAGTATGAATGACGAATTTCAGTATTAAAATTTATATTTCATGCGTGTTCAGTGCGAATTTCACTGATATCTTGCAGATAGATTTAATATGAATTAAAAATTTCAATATTAAAATTTATACCTCGTGCTTGGTCAAAACAAATTTCATTGATACAAAATTCATTGATTCATAGATATTAATAGAACAAATAAATACCGAAATTGTTGATACAAGGTATAAATTTCTTGATACCTTGTTGATACACATGAACCAGCACAAAATAATTTATTTTTTGTTCATTTGCGATCAATTTTAATTCCATAGATATTAATAGAGCAAATAAATACAATTTAATGTAAGCAAGGAATTTCAATATTTAAATTAATTTCTAGTTTTTGATCAATATAAATTTCCTATATATTATATTGATAGAACAGATATAAATGCATTAACAAAAAAAGCAATTTAAATTTAAAAATTTATTTCTAATTCCCGATCACAATAAATTTCAAAGATATGTTATTAATAGGTCTGATATATATGAATTAATCTGAAAGAACAATTTCAATGATAAAATTTATTACTTGCTCATGACAAATGATATATAGATATCTTATTAATAAAACAAATATGTATCATTTCATGTCGAAGAACAATGTCAATATTATTACTTGTTTATGATCAATGTCAATTTCATAGATATCTTATTAGCTTCCATTTCATTAACACTTCCCACAGAAATGATCACGAGCGAATTCGGGAACAGTTAATCTACAACGTAATGCCCACACCCCGCATTAGCATCATCCCCTATCTGGGATGCCAAATATTTCAAAACAAGAACCCTCTTGAAATCCCCTCAAATTCTACTTCCTCCTTCATTCAAGTGTTGAAAAGTGTAAAACTGACATTCCTCAGCGGCAGAAAATCCACCAGAGCATTTACACCACCCAACAAAAGAGATTCCATTTCTCCCAAACACATCTAATTCCCCTTCTGTGCCTATTCCCAAGCACATGACGATCGAAAGATTCTGCACTGGACGCACTGAACCGCGTTCTAATAACCTCGGTCATTATGCCCATGCCTCATGGTCAAGGAAGATAAGTCTAGGGCGACATTAGAGAGGCTCTATTATACCGGGTCCCTGGGTAACCATCACCCATGGCATATATAAGATAAGACAACCGTTAACTTGTTGCTCTCGCCTTGTTAAGGTTTAGTATTTATTTAGCAGATGCTTTCTGTAAGGGAAAAGGAGAGGGTTTGTCGGTCTAGATGCGAAAAGGATTAAGTTCAGGACGAGGACTTACCATCCAATGGTAAACTTAGTTTGAGATGGACTTAATGGTCCTTTTACAAACACCAATATCGGATTAAAGAGATTCGAAGAGTTTTGAATTAGCTCGTAGGAGTTGGGATTATCCATCAAGTTTGGGTGTGGATGTTTTAGAAAATAGCGTTTGCNAAGTCATGTCTTGACCCCCAAATTCACCTGACCTTAATCGAATAGAACATTTGTGGTCCTACTTGGAAAACCAAATTCGTGCTGCCACGCTACCCCTTCGCAATGTGAGGGAATTGCAGTGCCAGTTGGTGAGCTCTTGGTACCACATATCTCAGACTACCTTTCAGCACGTGGTCCTGCATGTTATTAGCAGGGTGGTCACAATGTAATAGCTCTTCGGTGTATTTTATTTATAGTAGTTTCAACTTAAATGGGAAATTTTCTGAAATATGCATGTTGTCGTATTTTGTAAAAATCAGTTATCAATTTTTAAATCTTATCTTAAAATCTTCTTTTATTCATTTTCAAGATTAATTCAGCTAAAATAATTTTCATGAATGATACCAAAGAACAGTTTCAATAATAAAATTTAAATCTCGTGCTTAATCAGTGCAAATTTCATTGATATTGTTCTTGTACATATGAATGAGTATGAATGACGAATTTCCGTATTAAAATTTATATCTCATGTGTGTTCAGTACAAATATCATTGATATCTTGCAGATAGATTTAATATGACTTAAAAATTTCAATATTAAAATTTATACCTCGTGCGTGGTCAAGACAAATTTCTTTGATATCTAATGCAAATATGAATGAAACATTTCGATATTAAAATTTATATCTCGTGCATGGTCAGTATAAATTTCATTGATACCTAGTTGATACACTTGAACGAACACAAAAGAATTTATTTTTTGCTTGTTCGTGATCAATTTAATTTCCATGGATATTAATAGAACAAATAAATACCGAAATTGTTGATACAAGGTATCAATGATACAAGGTATAAATTTCATTGATACCTTGTTGATACACTTGAACGAACACAAAAGAATTTATTTTTTTGTTTGTTCGTGATCAATTTAAATTCCATAGATATTAATAGAACAAATAAATACCGAAATTGTTGATACAAGGTATAAATTTCATTGATACCTTATTGATACACATGAACGAACACAAAAGCATTTATTTTTTGTTTATTCGTGATCAATTTAAATTCCATAAATATTAATAGAGCAAATAAATACAATTTAATGCAAGCAAGGAATTTCAATATTTAAATTAATTTCTAGTTTTTGATCAATATAATTTTCCTATATATTATAATTATAGAACAGATATAAATGCATTAACAAAAAAAGCAATTTAAATTTAAAAATTTATTTCTAGTTCCCGATCACAATAAATTTCAAAGATATGTTATTAATAGGTCTGATATATATAAATTAATCTGAAAGAACAATTTCAATGATAAAATTTAATACTTGCTCATGACAAATGATATATAGATATCTCATTAATAAGACAAATATGTATGATATCATGTCGAGGAACAATGTCAATATTATTACTTGTTTATGATCAATGTCAATTTCATAGATATCTTATTAGCTTCCATTTCATTAACACTTCCCACAGAAATGATCACGAGCGAATTCGAGAACAGTTAATCTACAACGTAATGCCCACACCCCGCATTAGCATCATCCCCTATCTGGGATGCCAAATATTTCAAAACAAGAACCCTCTTGAAATCCCCTCAAATTCTACTTCCTCCTTCATTCAAGTGTTGAAAAGTGTAAAACTGACATTCCTCAGCGGCAGAAAATCCACCAGAGCATTTACACCACCCAACAAAAGAGATTCCATTTCTCCCAAACACATCTAATTCCCCTTCTGTGCCTATTCCCAAGCACATGACGATCGAAAGATTCTGCACTGGACGCACTGAACCGCGTTCTAATAACCTCGGTCATTATGCCCATGCCTCATGGTCAAGGAAGATAAGTCTAGGGCGACATTAGAGAGGCTCTATTATACCGGGTCCCTGGGTAACCATCACCCATGGCATATATAAGATAAGACAACCGTTAACTTGTTGCTCTCGCCTTGTTAAGGTTTAGTATTTATTTAGCAGATGCTTTCTGTAAGGGAAAAGGAGAGGGTTTGTCGGTCTAGATGCGAAAAGGATTAAGTTCAGGACGAGGACTTACCATCCAATGGTAAACTTAGTTTGAGATGGACTTAATGGTCCTTTTACAAACACCAATATCGGATTAAAGAGATTCGAAGAGTTTTGAATTAGCTCGTAGGAGTTGGGATTATCCATCAAGTTTGGGTGTGGATGTTTTAGAAAATAGCGTTTGCTTAATCTTGGTGTTTGTGTTGTGTCACTCTTCGTTCGAGATATTACTTTCATTAGGGATTTTCCGAACAAAATAGGGTGATAACTTTGTTTGTGTAATGAATTTTAAATTAAGTGAATATTTACAGCCTGAAATTATGTGATATACGTCTGAAATATATATATTAAAAACACGTTTTTTTTAAGAAAATATATGTCTTTGAATTTGACACTGTGTTTTTTTTTAATGTACCCATACTAAAAATCGTATTTTAATTTTATTTTTGATCCAATTTTTTTCTGATTTTCTTAAAAGTTGTCAGCTTTAAGCTTATTTAAAATTTCCATCCAAAATCTAGTTAAGATTTTGAATTTAAATTTGATATGTCATAGCTAGATTGCGTAAACATGAGAGCATATTTTTTTTGAAAATTATGAAGTTATTAAGGTAATTGAAAAAAAAAACTGTATCCTATTCGCTGTATCTTTTATTAATTAATTTTTAAAATTGAGAGATTCAAATTTTTATCGTGTGCGAGCTCATTTAATTTATATTATGTCACTGTTTCATGATTTTTCCTACCACTGCTTGTACCGAACTCAAAACCGCTAAAATATATGACGTCACAGGCATTGGCAGGAAGAACATTTTTTATTTTTATAAAAAATAATGATTTTTACTTAAGGAAAGGACTGACTAAATAAATAGATTGACGCAAATCTTAGCTTTCATGTATTTACTGAATACTAATTTTAAAATATTTCTTATATGCCAACGATGGGGTCAGGTTGAAAAAAATGTCACGAGGGTGCAAATTATAATCTCTCCTTCTCAAAATCGTTCAAATAAACTAAAATATAATAAACTTACTGCGTAGGCCAAAACTATAAACGAGATTAGTAGGACTGGGAAAAGTACAAATGAACTTTCCTTATTTGTTACACTTCTGAAAATACGTGGCGACATATTTTCATCTATGAAAGTTTCCTAGTTGAGAAAATGCCCCCTTGGCAAAAATCACTATTTACCGTCTTCCGAATCAATTTAAACACAAACTGAGAAAAATTTACTTAGACATAATTGTGAACACTATTATGTCTTGTGCATAATAAAGAAATATAATTTATAAACGAGTTACTTATAAAATTGGAAAAAGTAGGACGTATTCACAGGAAATTTCCGTATTCTGTTATTTTCTGAGAATACTTGGCAACATCTTTTCATCTAGGGCACCAATCACTCCAGCTTTCAAGGGTGTGCTTTCACATTTGAAGCGATTTGTTTCCTAGATAAAAATATCCCCTTGGCACAAATCACCATCTTCCATCTTCGGAATCGATTTAAGCACAAATTAAACTGAGCAAAACTTACTTAGACATAAGGCATAATTATAATCCTGAATATGTTTTATGTCTAATTAAGATATAATTATGAACGAGACACTGATAAAACTGAAAAAATAGGACGTTCATACAGGAAATTTCCGTTCTCCGTTATTTTCTGAGAATACTTGGCAACATCTTTTTATCTAGGGCACAAATAATATCAGCTTTAAGGAATCTCATTTGTGTTTTAGATGAAAAATATCACCAGGACACAATTCCTAATCTTCAATCTACATAATCAATTTTAACTAACAAATTAAACATGGAAAAGCTTTATAAGAAAACAAAAATTACATACGAGTTTTTTATAATAAAATGAGTAGTAAAGGTTTATGATGTTTATACCTGAATTTTCTGAAAATATTTGGTAATTTTTTTTTCTAGGGCGCAAATCACATAATTTTTCAAAGGCAGGATTTTTGCTTTAGATGAAAGAATGTCACCAGTATGCCTATCACAATCATCTTCAGGATTTGTATAAATAAATAATTTAAACTCTACAAAACTTATAGATAAAACTACAAGATATGACAAAGTAGTATATAAGTAAGTAAATTATTTATGAAACTAAGTTCATAAAATTATAAAAGAGACTCTCACCTAAGATTTCCTGGAAAAAAATTGCTTCTTTTCCAATTATGGATTTTACACCCTAAACGTACTAAAAAATTTATTGATGCCATGTTTCTTTTGTTTTTTCTTACAGATTTTAATGGATACTTTTCTAGAACACTTTAGTGGAGTTTTATATTGGATATCAAATATGGTAACTAAGAAATCACTCATATTAATGCTGTACCATACATAAGAAAGCCACACCATTATAAAAAATGACAGTGCAAGAAAAATGCCTCTAGATTGTTCTTTCTTTATATATCAGTAGCTCATTCTTCTTCCAGCCAAGATCCAAAAATGAATGCCCACTTGCCTCGCCCTTATAATACAACCGATAATTTCAGAAATCTTCCCCGTATAAAAAGCCCGATAAAACCCCCAACCGAAGCTACTTAGCTTTTATTCGGCAATTCATATCCATTGCTTTGGGGAAAAATGCCACCCAACTATGTCTTGAGAACGTTTATATGGGGAAAAATTGAACTCACTGTTAAACTATGGCCATGAGGAATGCTTTCTATCTTCCCTTTTCAACGCGCATTTATTTCTTCTTTATTTCTTAAACAATTCTCCCGATATTTTAAATCTGGAACTTCCGCCGGATCCCGTTACTATTCCTTTATTTTTTTATTTTATTTTTCTGGCCGTACGGAATGGAGCTTCTCCACAACAATAACTTAGAGGAATTGAATCTTAAAAAGAATGGGGAAAAAATGTCAACTGCAGATAGCTACGTAGGGAACTTTAGCACGTGAGCGAAATAGAGAAATTTTCCCTTTTTTTCCCCTCCTTTTCTTTATTTCTTTGTCCTTCTCTTTTATTCCTAGCACTCTTCCTACTCTTTATTATGAGCAACAGCAAAAGAAAGCCATTATTTTCAGTTTTGACGACCTTCCATAGTTTGGAATTTTTTTTCTTCCCTAGCGTTGGCATCATACGGAATCTTCAGATAGCCTTCCGACCCAACATGCTTTGACAGATTGCGCGAGAATGAAATTATTTTTTGAATTTGGAGCAAAGAAAAAATGGAATTACTATTTATCTTCGTCAGTAATCCAACTAAACTAGTTACCAATGTGATTACTTTCTATTTAGTTAGAAAAGTAAGAACGTATTATGAATGAAATAGAGCAAATCGTGGTTTACTTTTGATTATCTTTCGGAGAATTTTATGTGGGGTAATTTTTCAAAATATACACCTTATTAGTTACACACGATTCCAATTACTGAAACAATCATAATACAAATATTACGTATTTTCAGATTATTTTTAAAGTAATTACAGTCCATTTTCTATTAACTACTTCTGAAGAATATATTGTCAGCGTATTTAAAAATAATTATAGTGTATTTTCTCTTAAATAAATTTAAGGATCATTTTGATAAGATATTTTAGAGATAATTATAGTCTAATTTTATTAAATAATCTAATAAATCTTTTTTATAATAGTAAATCTGACGGAGTATAGTATATTTTTTCAGTTTTTTATTTGTACCTGTTTGAACTTTTTTCGTATAATGTTGAGATTCGAAATCAACTCGTTGTATTTTCATCTATTCAGAGGAATTTTTGAACATGAACAAATTTCTTGTAAGCACACAACATGGTATTTGGAAAAAATACATATAATGAAAAGAAAATAATAAATAAATATGGATTTATGTAATGATGCATAAGATTGATTAAAACTAGTATATAAGGTTTTAATTTTCAAAAATTTTAGCGGATTTCGATTGCATTTAAGTTCAATTAATCGCTTCTCAGGTATAATGTACACAGCATAACATTTGAAAAAAAAAATATTGCGTTAAATATGAAGCAAAAAATAAATAAATATGGATTTTGTATTTTTCAAATGATTTCATTGAAACTGTTTGTAACGACGTATAAAATTTGATTAAAATCTGTATGCATAACGTTTCAATTTTTAACAATTTTAACTGATTTTGGTTGCATTTAAATGCAATTATTCACTTTTCAGGTATTTATTGCAGCTTTTTTTTAAAATTAAATAAAGTATTTTAGATGTTGCTGCTTTTTATACAAACCAATTTTATTTGAGATTTCTATCTAGGATATGTGCTCGTTATCTTTACAAAACATTATCAAACCCGCCATATTTTCTGATAAAACAATAATTCTGTAAAAGTAAGTGCTCTAATTCTAATTTAAGAATTGATAAAATAAATAAATAATATAAATAAATAAATAAATATTCAGATAAAAGAAAAATAATCAAACGAGTCAATATTACCCTTTTTTTATTTTGAAAGATTGTTCAAACAGTCACATAAGAAAAAAACATTTATTCAGTTTAAATTATTCAAAATAATTAAACAATAATTAGATAATAGGCAAAAAATTAGTACTTTAAAAGAGCATTCACGGTTTTAAAATAAAGTTCATCAATTCTTTGTAGTTGTGTTTTATATCTAGTAACATTGTATGAAGCAAAAAATAACTACAAAAAGTTACATCCGACTTATTCTATTATTTCATTCTTTTTTTTTTTAAAAAAAAAGCGTTTTTAAAATTGTATATTTGAAATAAACAAGACACATTTATCTGTTAAAAATCAAATGATTTTAACGCTAGAAAGACGGAAAATTAGTATATACCTATAGTGCCCAAAAGCAGTCAAAATGACTGGATTGTGAATGCGTAAATAAATTTGTTTAAAATTAATTTGTAACATTTTTTATATTATTTACAGTTATATAACAAGTTATTAGTAAATATTAACAATAAAAAAAATTATATGTTGTACAGAAAGTCACAAAATTCTAAGAAATGTGTCATTAATATACATCATTGTTTTCCTAATTGAAATTAAAAGCAGTCAAAATGACTTCCTTAGGCAATCTAGTGTTAAAGAATTTGATATTCAAATCAATACTATTTAATAAAACTTCCCACTTTTTGAATTAAAAGGTTTCGGTGACATTTACAAACATTGTAAAATATTCGCCAAAGCAACATTTGAATTCATTCCTCGCGGTCTTATTCTAGAGCAAAAAATGAATGTAGGAAAAGCCTCCTGTCAAATATCTTCTTTGCCATTTACCACAAGATACACATTATCCTCAAATTATAAACGACTTCGATAGTTCTCTGAACAAACGAATAAACAAAACAATTTTTCTCCTTGTTCCGGACATTCAACTTATTTTTTATTTGCCATTCCGAACGGCAACTCCTAGTCTTGTGTTTTTTTATCCCAGCCCAATTGTCACGCTGTTCTCCTACGGGGTCCACAAATCTCCATTAGAAGGGTTTTGTTGATCCGTGCCAGTACCACGAATGTAGTAATGATGATCAATGTTCCCACCTAATAGCCAAGATCAGCGGTTTCCGGCACTGCAAGAATTCATCTGACGAATAGCGCTAGTCGTTTGTAATGGAAACAATATGAGAGAGAAAACGAACCAGAAAACTGGTTGTAAATTTCGAATAATTTCCAGTGAAAGGGGTGGAGGAAAACTTTGAAGCACAGACCCTCGGGACCAACGATTTAAATCTGGCATTACTCCGGATACAGTTCCCTCAACTGTGAAGACAAAATTGATGATCTAGGAAGAACAATTTAGGGTTGAATTCTATACCATCTATAAGCAGTTGTGGGATTCAGTATGATAAATAGCTTGCCTGGACAGGTTTGAATAAGTAGGGAAAAATTATGTAATGAGCATTTTTATTAAATGCTTATAGCATGAATTCGGATAAAACAATATATTTTAAAGCAATGGAATTAAATTAGGATCAGAAAAAATATTCTTGATACTTAAAATTTAACATGTTTAGAAATGGTTAGTTGATTGATGAATTGAAGCTTATATGTTTATAAAATTTGGAAAATCACTCTTTTCAATTCTTTAAAACAGAGTCTTAAGAGCAAAAAAGTATTTCCCACTTACAATGTTTTCTACCCAGACAACCTCAATTTCAAATCTTGAAGATGTATTTCATGGTTAATAAGGCTCTAATGGGACTTTAAATCACGATCCTTGTAGAGATTAGTTGCATTAACGTAATAAATGGTCTGAACCTGGAGCAGTACTAGCATGGACCAGCAACAACCGAGATTTTAGTCTAAATGTTTAGATGATTTGGAAAATCACACTTTTTTAATTCTTTTAAACAAGATCTTAAGAACTAGAATAGTATCTCCATATAAAATGTTTTCTTCTAAGGCAACCTCAATTTCAAATCATGGTCATTAAGGCTTTAATGGAGCCTTACTTCATGATCAACTGGACATAAAGTCATGTCAACGCAATAACTGGTCTGAACCTGAAGCAGAACAGCCAGGATTTTTTTTCTAAATGTTTATAAGAATTGGGAAATCAAACTTTTTTATTCTTTGAAACGAAATCTTAAGAACTAGAATATTTCCATATAAAATTTTTTCTTCTAAGGCAACTTCAATTTCAAATCATGGTCATAACGGCTTTAATGAAGCCTTAATTCATGATCAACTGGATATAAAGTCGCGTCAACGTGATAACTGGAGTGAACCTAGAGTAGTACTAGAGCATCGACCCACATAGATAATATGTTTAGAAGAATTAATTAAAAATAATCAAAAGATTTTTTGATAATTTCTACAAATACTTTATTTTAATGAAGAGCCTGTTAATTTCGTTACTTGAAAAAACGGTCGAAACTTCAGTTGCAAGATTCGATTCGATTCGATTTTTTATGGGTCAAATAACCCATTAAAAATGTGCGAAATGTGGAGTAAACTAAGAGAGGTACTATTGTATAGTTAAGAGATAAAGAATGTGCTCAGTTTCAAATTTGCATTGAAATTTTAATAAATTTAACTGGTATAGGTTTTTTTTTAAAAAATAGACAAAACTTTAACAACATGGATTCTTGTTGCTTTAAACGAAAATAAGAAAAATCACAACGCATATTTGTATGTCTTCAATTACTTTATAACTTTTCTTTTACGCACGCAAATAATATTTAATGGTACATAAGCACGCAAGGAGCAAAACTGGAACAGTTGTTGAAGTTGTCATTTCGTGTCTTTAAGCGCGAAAGAGTAACTTAATTTAAGTTTTCTATAAAGTAAATGTTATTGTTATTACAAATGTATAAAAAAACGAAAATATTGTTAATCGTTTGATTTAGGTTTATTTTAAACATTGGTATTGTTTGATTGATGTTTCAGATTTTCATTTTATTATTTATTTTTAACATTCTTGCATTTAGGAATTTCAAACTGATTATTGAATGTAAGTATAGTTTTTTTCCGAACACAAAATTTAATAGTATGGTTGATATTGTAATTTGGATCATATTAATATTATTAGAGTTTGAGAAACCAAAGTATTAAACGCAGAAAAGTATATTTGAGGCTAGGATCTACTCTGTAAAATATTTTGGAGGAAATCACTGCAAAAAGTACCGGCACTCATGGTGCTGATACTTTTTACTGTAAAATCCAATTTTAACCCGAACATGCTACGGAACCAAGAATCTGATTCACTGTATATTTTACAGTAATGATTGACATAAACTTACTGAATCGTTCTAACTAAGTAAAGCTTTCTGAAAAAAAATGGTATAATATTTTACGATAAAAATAGATTTTATGGTAAAATGGATTATATCATAAATTGGATATTATGGATGGTCAGCCCAAAGTGCTGGTACTATATATCGCAATTTGATCCGGGATTTTTTGCAGTGTAGGTGAAATTCACATGTGATATCAGTTACTTTCACAGCATTATTGATTGGAATGCAACTATTTGTCCTTAACATGTTCATGAGTCTTAGATTGTAGCAGAAACAAGGGACACTTCATGTCACTTTCAGCGTCTAGTATATATGTTTGAACAAATGTTTGTATGAAACAATGTTTGTATGAAAAAGTTCAATAATATCGAAAATATCTACACCTGAAAACAAAATTACAGTTAGTCTTGTTTTATAATATTTAAAAAAAATCGTAACCCTTTAAATACTACTACGCTCTTCTTTATGTGAAATTCTTCTACGCTCTTCTTATATTTAAATATTGAGCTTTTACAACCTTGTTATATTTTGTCGAGTGTCTCAATGTATTATAGATTTTGAAAATCACTAAAACGGAAATCTTTAAGACGGAACGTGATGAAACTGTATGATTTATAGCATTATGTTTGGGAAACTAATGTTTCATTCCACGAAATTACACATTTATCTGAACTTTTCGCCAATAGATGCCACTGCATGCATGCAAGAGCTGCCGATAAATTGAATCTGTGTTATCCTCAGTCGGTATTACGATGATGATTTTGATGATCACTTACACATTAGAACAGCGGATATTCTTCCGCTTGGAGTTTTGTGAAGTATTTATGACAAAATTTCATTTTCAAATGTCTTAATAGCCTAAGCAAAATATTGAAAAATGAATTATTATGCCGATATACGGAATTTTATATTATGTAAAATTCCGAATTGATAATAAATCATAAATAAGTCCTGTTAATGTGGAATTGTTTAAAGATATTTGCAACTAGAACATTAACAACATCGTATCAAGACATTTATTGAGACATTTGAGTCCCAGCAATGGCTGGTGGATACGAATTCCACATCCAGCTTGCACTGACCACAGTGCTGACGTAAAATATCCTCAGTTGTAGACAGATCATGGGTTAGAGACCCCTTGCCGTCAGACTAATCATGGATGACTTGCGTGGTTTTCTTCTTCATGTAACGTAAATGCGGATTAGTTCCATCAAAAAGTCCTCTACGTGAGCAAATTTCTCCCAATACTTGATCTAGGATTTCCCTAGTCTTCAGGATTGGGTTCAAAATTACAAGGCTTACCAGTTGAACATTAGTAGTCATGAACCCAAAAACTAGATCGGCTGTTCAACGACGGACATGAAATAAAATAAAAATTTAAAGTTATTTTTTGCCATGATTTCGTTTCCAATTTTCATAAAAGATACTTTTTTAATTATGAATAAAAACTGCCAGGTAAAGTATGTACACTGGTTATCATAAATTAAGGAAAATTCACAAAAATCGCGATAACTCTTTCAATTNCTAATTTGCATATTGCAATTTTACTCAGCTACTCTTAGTGGACAACATATGCAAATTTTGCACGGTTTGGCTTACTTTTGAAAGAGTTATCGCTATTTTTGTGATTTTTCCTTAATTTATGATAACCAGTGTAGTTTATTTCTTATGTCTAGTCATTGAATGAAAATAATTCTTCTGATAAAGAGAGATTTTTTTATTAAAGTTTTAATAATAATGCTGAAATTTCAATCGCATTAACTATGGTCCTTTTAGCACAAATCTGTTACTTTGATATTTTCTTAGAAATCTTACGAATCTGAGATTTCAATTCCTGAAGGTATAGGTAGTAAATAATAAATCTATTTTTTTCAATGGAATTCCATTTTACCAATTGCTATTTTCGTTTAAGAAAAATAGTATTAGGAAATAATTTAAATCGAGAGAAAATAATTGGCTGATAAAAATTAAATTAGTGATCAAAAAGTCTTGAAAAGATTAAAATTATCTCAACTTAAATGAATTTTCGAAGAATTTTGAGACAGGGAGAAGGAATTTTCTTTTAATACTTGTGATCTAATGGCAAATATTTTTTTCTTCTTTTTGTGTAGAATTTAAAATTTCACTGTATTTTTTTATCAGATTCTGAAGTTTCTTTGATTTAAATTATTTATAAAGAAAACTGCAAAGTTGTTTTTTAATATGCGTTTAGTTTTCAGTAAATTTCAGAACTCATAATAAATAAAAATAACATTTTTTTTCACTTTTGTACATTTTTGGTTTGATTATCTACACGTTTTAAACTAAATTTATATAAACTTGAAATAATGCGCAATGTTTTAGTCTGACTAAAACGACTAAACATCCATGCATTTTTAATAGATTTCTCAAAATTTAACAGCTTAAACTGAATTGAATTTCTCTTTGCAAGTACATTTTTAAACAAGCAAATTAAGTGCAAATATAACAAGAAATCCTTAAAAATCAGTGTTTAACCTTTACTTTTACATAAACTTGAAATTAAAAAAATATCATACGTACAACGAAAACTACATCTGTTGTTTCATGGTATGATGTTCATGGTACAAGAAATTAACAGGAAAGTTGATTCATTTGCTGTTGAAATAATTAAAAAAGTCAAAAACATATATTTTAACATGAAGAATGAAGACGAAGTAATATTGAGTCATTTGTCAAAAAGACATTTAAGCAAGTTTAGTTTCTGAATGAAAATAAAGGTCGAATAAGTTTTGATGATTTTAGTCTCTAAGTCTTTGGTTTAATAGATTCTTCTTGTGTTTTGTCCTCTCATCGATATGCTGTTAGTTTGGCACCTCTAATGTGAGTACTTTTGTTTTAAATTTATTTCTGACAAAAATTGGCAATCGTCAAATAATGCCTTTGGAAAAAATATTAAGCAAAATAGTAAATAAAAAATAAATAAAACATAATTGACGCAGCGTCTTGCATAAAGTTACAATTCGAACATTACGAAAATAATATATCATTGAAATTATCAAATTTATACAATCAAATTTATACAAATCAAAATCATACCATATTCTTAGTTCTCGCCTTTTAAATTTTTATTTGGGCTAAATGCTGTTCTTAAATTTCAGGTTATTCCTTATAGAATTAGCAGAATTTATTTTTGTCCGATAGAAAATTTCCTTTTGTTTGAGTGAATTACTTAAAATAAGCTTGTGAAAAATCTTCGCTTTTTTTTTTCGAATGGAGAGAAAAATTATTTGCCTTTTCTTTTTTCATGGCGATGAGTTTTACGGTTGAAAATTATAAAGGCAAAAATTTTTTCATCGCACTCAAAAAAAAAGGAAAAAAAAAGATTTTTTGCAAGTTTTTTTCCACGCAATTCACTTGAATGAAATAAAATTTAGATCGAAAAAAAAATAAATTCAGAGAATTCAACAGAAAAATGAAATTAGACATTAGAACAAATAAAAATTTAAGAACAACATTTAGCCCAAATAAAATCTTGAAAAAATAAACAATAAGGAAAAATAATCAATAATTGTCAAACAATTCTTGTAACAACAACAAAAATATTAAATATTTTTTCGCAAAAGTATTAACAAGGATCGTGATTCGGAAAATTAAAAGGAATAAGAATAGAGAATCTTTGGAAAATAAAATTTCGTGAAGGGGGAATATCCTTCCATATATTATCTTTACATAATATTTTTTTTGTGTTTTGATGATCACAAATATGTTAACAACAATTTTTTTCAAACAGCAAAGATTAGGCGACGGAAAATGGCAGTGAACACAAAATGCTGATCTTTAGTAAGATTAAAAAGTTAATGGATAAAACGATATACTTCTTTTTAACACCAACTTATACCCAAAACAGAAATATTAAATCGACAAATTTCCAGTAACATTTAGAACCTTTCAGAGTTATTACACCCAAGATACAGCTGTTCCTTTCGAAACTTCTCTAATCAGAAATTCCAATCATTTCAAATCTACGAAATCTTTCAAGTCTTTTCTCATAAGGCAGTATTTGAGTGACAACATTACGGTGAAAATTAATATCTTCTGAGTTGGGAGTTAATCATCATTCTCTACCATGTTTGAGTAGAGTGGTTATGAAGGTTCCGGCGCCAGATCTCACTCGTAAACATATTTTGACTATAGAAAGTCTTAGCCTTTATCGCTACGTTACAAATTACTCGCACTTTGAGTTCTTGGCGGGAATTGATCAGCTGACTTGGCGATTTGTAAGTTAATAACATCAATTAGATTTTTGGAAGATTTATCGTCCTTTAATGCAGCGGTTCCCTTTCGAGATTTATGAAGAGTTGAGTGAATTTTGAGCAGGATGGCGACTTTGTGCTTAGTGTGAGTTATTCTAGATTTCAAAGATACTTCTATTTCTAATGTTATTATAGTTTATCGTTCACGAATATCGGAGCATTAATGAGCATAATGTAATTTGCTTATGAAATGGTTGCTTTAATCGCAAACACTTTTAGCAAACACTATTAATCTATAAATAAGGCTTTAAAGGATTGTGATAAATTTTAAAAAAAATACATTCTTCAATACAGACAAAGTGCCAAATTAGAAGTTATTCACACAACAATTAAATATTTTTAAATGGTTACAATTAAAGAAAGAAAACATTCTTTTACAGAATTAATAGTTTTAGTTCATATATTTTTCGGTAGATGGTTCTGAAACTAGTAAACATATAAATTCAAGATACATAATTAAAATTCACATCACAATATGTTTCGAAACGCGACTTCGGCTGAAAGTTGATATTTCGCAAGTATTGTAATACGATTATAAGACAGTTTTTCTTATTTTTCATATTTATTACTTGAAGAACCATCTATCAAAAATTTTTTGAACTAAAACTGGGAACTCGCAGGTTAAGATGATTATATTATTTCAAATTACTGAAATTTGTTGATTAATGACTTTAGAAAAAAAACAAACTTCATGTGATTTCTTTTGTAATAAATTAAATACCATATTTTTAATAGAAGACTTGATGGATTTTAAAAGGGTTTACTCACAAAATGTGATTGCGTCAACGAGTCCATTAAAACAAAGCTCAAGACTCATTAAATGAAAAAGGCACTAATAGTAGTTTGGTGTAAAATTATTTATTTATTTGTATGCAGAAAATTTATTTTGTTACGTTGAATAAAATTCTATTCTTAAATTTTTATATATTAAATAGTATTAGATCTTTTTATGCTATGTTTTCATCTGGTATGGCATTTTAATAGTTTTAAATCATTACAATTTAAAATATATTGGAGAAATTTATGCATACTCTATATGATAGTGTCTTCAGCAGGAAATTATGAGTCCTTTAAAAAATAAAAATAGTGAAAGTAGTGTTTATTGTAAAATGTAAAAGGAACTTTTGTTAATTGAATAGAAAAACAAATTAATGAGTTTTTAGAAAGTTTTGTCAGCACTTTTTTCCTATTATGTAACAATAATCCCAACGATAAGTAGAATATAATTCAGTAATCCTATTTCGACGTATTTAAAGTTATTTGGTTTTAGGAATTTCAAGGTGTTTAAAATAGAACTATTTTTTCAAAACTAACAATACCAAAGAAGGATTGATATATTAACAGCAAATAATATCCTAAAAAAAGTTTACATATTAAAAGCTTGCTTTTATGAATAAGTTAAATATTTTTCTTAAAAAAACTTATATTTTTTAACTGTTGCAAATTATTAAATGTAGCACTATTTAATAAATTGCAAATTTAACCCAAACAAAATAGTTCAGAATCTTTATTTAGGTATTTTAATGGTTATAGGAATAAAGCTTTAGTCTTTTTATTTAAAATTATATTTTTGTTTAATGTTTCCATATTTTAATCTGCTAATGGTCAATGATGTTTTATTTTGTTTAATATATCACTTTATTTTAAACGCTGCAAAATGTAATATATAAGCGTTCAGTAACTAAGTGTTTTGCTAGAAATATTAAATAGTAAAAAAATAAACCATTCGTGGTTCCAAAATTAAACATACAAATATTATTGAAAAATAAATGATTGTGTCATATTGAGATATAATTGCTGAAATACTGTCAGCCAGCTGTCAACCGCTTCGGTAAAAATTACCGAGCGTTTTGGTGTTCTCATGGAGCCAGATACAAGATAAATTTTACTATACTTTTGACCATACTTTTTTTTTCAGTGTAACGATTCATTATGTATTTCGAAGCGATTTTTCGGAGACCCTTTGCAGTTTGAAATAATTCCTTTTTTATAGCATAATATGCTATTTTTCTGCTTGTAATTAGTTTTTAACTGTTACTATTGACTATCAGTTAAGTTTTATCCATCTTAGTCGGGTTTATTTGCAAATTATAAAAATATTAATCAACGTTGAAAAATCTTCCCAAACTGGTGCTTTTTTTTAAAGTTAATTCTTTTTTAAACATTTAGACTAATTACTCGTTGTTCAATCCAGAAACTTTCCTTTCAGAGAGATTACATACTGTGCTTAAAATAAAAGCTTTGCTTCAAGCTTTAAATTACGTTGATGCCCCGATTCAGGTGCTCCATGTTGAGAGATTCACTGTTTCATTTCTGGTGGTGATGCACAATCACTTTGTATTCCCGTTTCATATTCATATTTTGATTTCATTTTTGGCATACAGACTGGATTCAAAGTTAATTTCGAAATATAATTTATGCACCAAATCAAGTGCAGCATAATTTTTTATATTAAAATATTCGTTTACTTTTTAGTAGATTGAGTAAATTTTATTTATTTTCTATTATTATTATTATTCACGATAAATTTAAAATAGGTTGGGGAAAATATTAGTATTTATATTCCAAGCTGTTAGCGATGTAGTTATTATCAAAAATTTATTACAATTTATTATTAGTAAATATAATGATTAGTAGTTTATAAGGAGTAACTTATAATGAAGACTAATCAGATTAAATGGTAAAATAATATTGGCAGTTTTGTAAAATAGGCTTGTTTACACTTGCCCGGTATTACCTGCACTGATATTTATTAAGTTGTAGGGCTATCTCTTGGTAATCCCTAAGCTAAATTCCTTTTTAGTGCTAAGTGCCACTGTCAGATAACCATTTTCCGGGTATCGCCTCCAAAAATATCTTTTAAAATTGAGTTTTTTCTTCGTTTTTTTAACGAAGTTACTTTTTTTGATAATGTTTCACTAATGTACTATAATCAAGTATTATACCTACTCAAGTGATAATGTTATAATAATAACAGTTGACTATTAATTGTAACTACGTAAGTCAGTTCAAATGGCTTCATTAAAAACTGATTTATTGGAAAAGGAAAATGTTATTTTTCTTTGATCAACTTAGAAGCACTTTTAAAAAGAAAAGAACGCATGTTTATAAGAAAATTATTGTTATCCCATGATCCGTAACCTAAAATAGAACAAACTAACTACCTTTTTCTCCCTCATTGCCTGAAGTGATACAACTTTAAAATATCGTCTCAAATTGAAATACCCAAAACGGCAAAAATCTAGAGACACAAACTAATTCCTTCTTTATTTTCCTTGGAGAATGCTGCGAAGACCTACCTTAAGGTGTAAAATTTGTAAAATTTCAATAACAGAATAAGTTGTTTTGCTCCACAAAGTGGAGCAAGATCGTATTAAATTAAGATACGCTAAAAATATATGCACAAACCAGATTTTTATTCCTGAAGAAAATATTGGAAAAGAGGATCAATTAATCAAACTTTGTGAGTTGAATTAATGATTCAATTTTCATGATAACTCAAATATTACAGATTATCAGACTGGAAGATGAGAGCACTGATGTATGATTCCCGATTCTGAGTTATTACTTTGTTATTTTTGATGAATTTGTAAAAGAAAATGATAAATGTACCAGCGATGAGTTTTATTTAAGAAAATTTTAAGTTAAAGAAAGTTTTAGTAATTGAAGTTTATTTATTGGATACATTTACGTGAATTTATTCCGGTTTCATTAAAGGCATTTGTCATGTGAGTAAAGAACATATACAAGAGAGACTTGGAAAAGAAAACCTATGGTACATCAAGTAATTTCAGAAACGTAGAATGAAATGCACAGAATAATTTCAAAATCATTTTATTTCCTCCTTAAAACTTTGATTTCTGACAGGTTTCAATCTTTGACATCTTTCTTTAACTACATTAGAAATCTTTCATAAATATTTATTGCAAAAATATTTAATATACGTTTTAAATGGTTAAAAGATCTGTGAAGAACAGAATATTTTGTATCAAATATTTGTTTGTTAGTAAAATTTTATTTTATTAACAGCTGCAAGAGCTATCAATTAAAGATTTACCAAAGAACGCTACATGAAACAATCGTAATTTTTGCTTTGTCTAGCTTATTATATTTTCCTAATTATTGTATATCTTTATTCTAATCTTTCTACCTCAGCTTTTGGGTTTGGGTTCTCATTGACTAGTGCACTGCCTGCAACCCAAAAACGATTTAGTTTTAGATCTTAAAAGAATTGTTCTGCCGACTTTTTTTACGTAATCATTAAAAAGCTATAATTTTTTGCAATTAGTTTCTTAATAACTGATGACGTAAATATTTTAATTTATTGAAAAAAGTGTAAACCGATGAATAGATACATGCAATTATACTGCTACTTGGACAGTGGATTAAAGAATCTTTGTATTTTATTTTTTAACTCCTTGGCTCAGAGAATCGCAATATGACCTTCATTGTTTACTGTCCACTGCATTGCAGAAACAGAGCCTGGATAATTCTGGATATAAATATGTTTCAGAATAATTGAAATTTCTGTCTTTTTTTCAAACGTTGCCGATTTTTTAAATGCTCCAAGCGAATAAGAAAAGTATTTTATATTTTTTAATCTAATATTTTGGAGGCTTATAGACTAATTTCAATTTCTTTTAGACCAATTTCAATATGACTGGACTAAAATAGTTTCGGTTTATTGCAATGAACCTTTAAAAAAATTACAATAAGCCTTTATATTTTCGGCCTTATTTTAAATTGCTTGAAGTAAATCAGGCTAATTAGGCAATAAATGATGCACTTCTTCATTAGCCCTTTTAGATATGGGGGCTTACAATGTTTGAGTTGGATACTTTACATTCTGATTGGTTTATATACGTGTCAGATTTTAATATTATCGTCTTCCTTATATTATAGCAGTATTTATAAAAAATAAGTTGATTGCCCAATGTTACGATCGTAGTTCATTTGCTTTCTTACCAAAGTTCGAAAGGAATTTGAAAAGACAACTCTGTTTCACTTGACAACAATACTAGCAAATTTTATTTTCTGAATATCAGATATTCTCTATATAAAATAAAAATTACCAATTATAAAATAATTAATCATGCAATAATTAATTATAAATTAACTAATTATGAAATAGCTGAATCTAAAAAATAATTATGAAATAATTAATTATTAAAAATTAATAATAGAATAATTAATTATAAAAAAGATAATAATAAAAATTTAATAATCTTATTCCTTTCTATAACTACACTTCATGCTTATTTTAGTGTTAAGTTAAGATATAAAACTCATTTTTAAAGAAACAATAATTTTGAACACACGTATAAAGAAGTGGGTAAGAAGAAGTCATAGTTTTATTCCGTTAAAATAATCTGTAGAAAGTTATGTAGATGGTTAAAATAATCTGTTTAGTTAAAATAATCTAAGAAGAAAAATAAAGCCGTAAGAAATCTTTTAGAGTTGGGTAAAAATGCAGTAATATTTTATTAATTCCAAACAATCCATTGTTCAGAAGAAAAACAAAAACAATTTATAATAAAATTAGTTGAAATTTTTAAACAATCCGGGGAAGTAGAAATATTGTTTTATAAGGACGAAACTAGTCATTGTTTAAGAAAAAACCATCTCAACATAATATTTAAGCAGAAGAAAATTTCTAATATTGATTTATTCAATAAATAATAATCGTTCAAGAAAAAATAGATATTTGACTTAAATTTTAAGCAGTAAGAGATACGATATTGCTTTATTTAATCAAAACGTTTCATTCTTTCAAATATATAATAAAATTAAATAGTCGGAAGGAGTTGCTAAATTTTTTTATTCTGTCAAAAGCATTAATAGTTTAAATAGAGCATTAAAGATTAATTAATTTTTAAAGACAGAGAAATTTCAATATTACTTGAGACTTCTCTGTCTCTTAAAATAGTAATAAACTTCATTCGCTTCAAAAACACAAATATTGGAAATAACAGTCGACGTGTTTTAAGCGCTCAGAAACAAACGCCCATTTTCAAGACTCACAGGGCGTGAAGGAGAAGAAAGAAAAGCCGAACTACTTTTTCTCTTCATTCGTTTTCGTTTCTTCTCATTCACGTCCTGTGAGTCTTGAAATGGAAAATTCTATATTTGAGAGCTTGAAACTCGCCGGCTGTTATCAGGCTGTTAAAAAAGTTCAGTAACACTAACGAAGTTCAGTAACACTAACGAAAATTTCAACTTTCATAAATTTTTATTTTGTGTTGTTTTTTGGTGTTCTCAGTTCAAACTTTAATTAATAACCTCGAAATGACTTTGGATAAAACTGAATTTCGGGTTTGTATTCGTTAGTTTGGATTCGTATAAACGAGAAAATTTAGCAAAGGGTGCTGCAAGTGTGTTGCAGAACTTTTTTAGCAGCCTAATGTTTCCGAGCTGTATATAATTTTGAAGCGAATGAAGCTTTTTAATTAAGGAATATCAGTAATCAAATAATATCAAGTAGTATCTAAAGCTTTGAATAAAACTGAACTTCGGGTTTGGATTCGTTAGTTTCGATTCGTATAAACGAGAAAATTCAGCAGGGGGTGCTGCAAGTGTGTTGCAGAACTTTCTAATTTGAAAAAGAAGAAGGAAGATTTTAGCATTTTATTTATAATTTAATCTAAATGTTTAAGAAAAACAATAAAATTTCTCATTTTTAAGCAACTGTGAGCTTAAAAGTATAAAAATATAAGTCTCATCCAAACAAATTCTGACATTTTAAAGTAGATCCTTTACTAGAATAAAAATCAAGACAGATTTTTCATCTCACACCTTACTTCACTGCATCCCTATTAAAGGAGGAAAAGAATTCTTTTCCAAACTAAAAATAAAATAAAATAAAGAAATCTTGCAGGACAGTTTATCAAACAAGGCGGCTTAAGGAAGAACAAGACATTGGGAGCCTTAGTTCAACTGGCGAGGATTGAAAGTGCCCGTAAATGCATTGATGTGTCCTAGCTTGTTCTTAATCTTTCTTGTCTGGGCATGTTGGCTTCAAAAAGTCTTTTCGCCATGTACTTGGTTTACAGGCATAGTGGCTTAAGTGAGGAGTTTTCAGGCAAGCTGGCTATCTACTTGGTGTTCCTTTTTCTTCTAAATGATGTTTATTTGTTGCGATATTTTCAATGATGAGGCGTTTTTCAATCGATTATTAACGGTTGAACCATGGCCATTGTTCACGAAAGAAATTTATTGAGTAATGAATTAGAAAGTGATATTTCTGAAGAATTGAGAAATACATTAAATAAGTTTATTTGAAAAGTTATGTTTTACCAAGTTTATGGTATGTAAACCCCTTCATGAACATAGGAATTCCTTTTTTTGAAGTGTCACGCTCAAATTTTTTTGAAATCGTACCAAATATTGCTGTTCTAAAACTCAGAATATCATTAAATTGAAAAAAAGTTGTTATATGACAGAAGTGACTCATACTTTTAATCTCAACTTATTCCGCTTCAAACTTTGCAAAATATGCATGTAATTATTGGATTGTTTGTTTTTTTTTAATTTGAAAAACGTTTAAAAATTTAGATAGTTCAAAATACGAATTGTTTTTTTAATGATTTATTTAGTGCATATGCACATTTGTGTTAAAATTTAAAAAAAAAAATTTCTTGCCAGAGTTAAATATGGTAGAGATTGTAGTATACTTCTAATTTAAACGCAATATTTTCTTTAAATGGAAGAAATATTTCGTTACCGTTTCAGTGGAAGATATTTTTGAGTTTATATTCTTCCCGTGTCCTTTCAATATTAAACAAGAATAATTTCAAAACGAAAAAAAAGAAACTAGAAATTGCATATAAGTTGTAATAAAATACAAAAGTAACGATTTCATTATTAATTCAAACTAACTTATTAAGGATAAAATATTAAGGAACTTAATAATGATAAATTATTCCAGCCATTTATCCTCAATAGTAAATTCTGTTATGATTGTTTCCAGCAAAATAAAAATAAAAAATTACTTTTAATTTATATCTTTTAAAAACAAAAGATGTAACCATATTTAGACCAGTAAAAAAATTTAAATTTTGTATCTACAAATTGAAAAGCAATGCTATCTTTAAATGAAGGAAATATTTTGTTACCGCTTCGATGGAAAATATTTTTGAGCTTATATTCTTCCCGTATCTTAACAATATTAAACAAGACTAATTTTAAAAGCAAAAAAAGGAACTAGAAACTGCATATAAATTTAAAAACTTTATATGGTTGAATGATATTTTATACCTTCAGGCTTTTTGGAGGATTAAACTCCGTTTATTTCCTTTCGTCTGGAAATAAATATCGTCTTTGTTTTATTTCAACAATAGATTAAAGTTTCCTAAATTATCTTTATTTTCGAGCTTTTTTAGAAGCAAATAATTGAAAGAAGAAAAAAAACTGACATTTTTTTAAATTTAATTTTTTTTAGTTAAGAAGCAACGATTTGGATTCAGGGTGTCAGTTTTGATTAAAGCTTCAAGTTGCGTGTTGAAGTTTTGAATTGAAGCCCTCAGGGTTCAGGAAGATTTTTTCATGAACGGTTTTACCGCTACAAAATATATTGAAACTGTTTTTAACCTCAAATAAATTTATTGACTACATTTTTTGTAATAAAGTTAGAAGTTACTTTAAAAAAAATACATTTGATAATAAGTAAATATTTTCAAACATTTTATGTAATTTTTTTTAGAGATTAAATATTTAAATCTTTTATTGAATTATTCCTTAGCACCTTTAAATTAAAAAAAATATTAAAGGAAAAAAGATGCATTTGGAAAGCATTTTATATAATTTTTTAAAAATAAATAATGAAGCGTTATAATTGTGATTTAGATTTGAAAATAATAATTGCTTTAACAATAATTTTATTCAAAATACGTAAAAATATATTTTAAATTCGAAGCAAAGTTAAAACTAATTTTTCTTTTCATAATGTGAAATTATGCGAATTTCCAAGGATACTTGAGAATATGGGAGTACTGGGTTAATAACATCACTTAAATTGCAATTTTTGGAGCAAGTAGAACTGCATAAAAAATTTAAAAATAAATGTAACACTAGCCAAAGTTTGAAACTTAGTTAAAAATTAAATTTTGTTTTGCCTACACAGAATGGTTGGTGAATTTTGAAAACTTACACCTTTTAAATTTTTCAAAATCTTACAATATTACCCAAATGAACCATATTATCTTACAAATTAACCGTTCTTCAATTGGGGAGAACGCTTGCCTCCTGAACGACATGCCGGGGTCATGGAAAAATAATTCTATTGGAAATATAACACTTTTGAGTCTTAGACGTTGAATTTTAATTGCATAACTATTTAAAGTTTTTCAGAATTTTTTTGCGATTAAATGTAATGAAATATGATATTTATTTCTCCAATAATTGGTATGTAGATTATAATAGTTTACTTGATATTTTTGTTTTAATGCTAACATGAATGAATATAGAAATTTTCACTTGAATATAATTTCTTGCAGACAATAATTACAAACAAAAATTAAATTTTTCTAGCAAAAAAAAAAAAACAAATTCACCAAATAAAATTTTTAGTAGTTCTCAAGTTCTTTAGCAAAGTTTCCTTTTTGTGAAGTTTTTTAGTTTTCCTTCCATGAATCCAGGCAACATTTGTTAATATTTAAACCTACAGTTTGTGATTCAAGCTCTGATTAACCATACGTTTACTGGCGTTGATTGCTAATAAGTAGCATAGCATGGTGTTGGGATTTTTATATCAATCTAGCTAACTTCGCCGCTTCTTATGTATTTTTGTTTGAGGAGAACCGGGTTCGAATCCTGGCGACGGTTGGTTGATTCGAATTCCGCACCCGGCTTGCACTGATCACAGTGCCGACGTAAAGTATCCTCAGTGGTAGATGGATCAGGCTCTTGCCGTCAGGCTAACCGTGGGAAGTTTCGCGGTTTCTTTTCCTCACCAATGTAAGGGAACACTAAACTTAATGATGCTCATAATCCGTAAAAAAATGTCGCGTCTAATATTGGATATTGAGAGAAGTCAGTTAGAGAAGGCACTTTTCTTGCCTGTCTTATTTTGAAAAGAATGCCCTGCTAGTTTTGAAAAGTATTATATAATGTCCTTCATAAACCTGCTTTGTTTGTCTGATCTTAGCGATACTCACAAATGAAGGGATAAAATTATATTACAGTTATTCTTCAACTTAATATAAAAGTAATTTTTGTTAAAATGGAAATAAATCAATTCATCTAGAATTTTTGCAATAAATGCTTTGTCGTAGGCGTAGATTAAGTGCGCTGTAAGAAAATTGTAGGTTAAATTACGGCTTAAAAAACCGGCACTCGGGTGCTGGTACTTTTTACCGTAAAATCCATTTTCATCGGAACATGTTACTGAACAAAAAAATCTGATATACCGTAACTTTTACTGCAATATAGCAAAATCAACGAATTACACTAATTGTAAAAATTACAGCATAATATTTCACGGTAAAAATTTATTTTCTTTAAAGGGAATTTTACGGATGATGCACCCGAAGTGCTAGTACTTTATACCGTAATTTGATCCGGAATTGTTTATTGTGCACAAGCATTTATTAAATGTGATTAATAATGTTGTCTTAGTTACTGATATCTTGTAGTTCTTTCTATGGAAAATAACATCATTGATTTTGTATCATTTACGAGTCTATTGCAAGTCTTATGTGGAAGCATGAGAAAAGATTCGAAACCAACTCCAGTGATAGGAATAAACTAGCACCCATCAATGCGAAAACTAAAAAAGGTCTAGTAAGCAGAGTTCTCTGATGTAACTAGACAGAAAAAAGTTTGTCGCGTTTTCGCCATTCTTGAAGTCAAGATCACCGTCTTATTAGGGTAGTCAGAAAATAAAATCGTGTCCAGTCATCACAGAAATACCCTCCATATTTTACGGAATAGACTCGATAGTTTGTCATATTGTCAATTATGAACGAACTTCTAGAATACTGAATAACTTCAGTAGTAATGTAGTATTGCTTCCAACTTTTGTTTGGCAAAAAAAATTTTTGGAATTATCTATGCCTGACAACACTTTACTGACCGATGAAAAACTGGCTTTGTGCCTCTCGTGTGACTTTAAGTGCCTTATGTTAGGCCTCGTGTAAATCGCGAGTAAAATTCTCTCTGATTAAATCAGTAAGTAAAGAAAATTGATATGCCTGTTAAAATTAAATCAAATTTATAAAGTGTAATTTTGCTTATGTATTAATTTGAAGTCCAATTGTTATGTAGTTTATTTGAAGTCCAAATAATGCATTGCAATAATATTTAAATTTAGCGTGTTTGTGTATGAGTGCGACTTTACTATAATAAGGTTTACACACGGTTTTATTACTGAATCGAATTTAATCGGAACCTATTATTCTGTTGTACTATTCGCAAATTAATAAAATGTAAATTTTATTGTGAAATATTTTAAGCCTATATAATGTATGGCAATAGTATTGAAATGAGTTTATGGTTATGGCAGGAAAAATAAGGTTTTGATATAATTTAACTATAGTAAGAAATAAGTTTGGTTAAAATAAAAGCAAAGCTAGAAAATGAATATCAAGGGAGAAAAACTGTTTATGTCCATTTTTCACAAAAATGACGAATAGCCATCTGTTGCATTTAGAGGACTGCTAAGTTTTGACAATTCAATAACATGGAAAATCAGTTCTCCCCGAAAATTATTACTCAACTGGAAAAAAACTGTTTCTGTTCACGCACACACAAGAAGAACAAAGAAAAGTATAGCGAAGTAGACGACAGTAATACGAATCAGGAAGAATTTATTGGATATGAATTTAGAAGAAAAATCGATCCTTGTCTAACTTGATTTTCAAATCTTATTTTTCTGAACAACTAATTTTGTAAAACTTTGATTCGAAATTTTAAGGAGATTAAAATAAATGGTTAGGACATTCGTGTATATTTCTATTTTTGTCTTTGCAATAATGTGCTTGCTCCTTAAAATTCTCAAACCTCCAAATTCGTTTTTCTAAGAATCAGTTTCATGGACGAAAACCGTTTTTCCTCCTTGATCTTCAAATGTAAATTTTCTTTATATGCAAAGATAATATATGGTAATAGTATTTGAGTGCAAAAAAAGTATTTTTCTTTCATTTAGTTTTAGAGCAACTTGAAAACATAAAAACAATGAAAATTTTAGTTTCATTTATATGCTCCATTGTTTCCAGCCTGAATGTTTGATCATGCTCATAATATTGAAATGTGTTGCTTTAATAAGAGATTATGCACAGTGAAAAAAAATCTTGGTAAAATTACCGTATTGTATGATAATGACATTGAAGGTAAAAAAAATCATAATTCTGATTAACAAAGCCAGAATATATCGCTGGTTCAAAGTTAAAACGACACTTCTGAAAGCATAATTAACGCTGTTTGAATGAGAAGTGAGTGCAGAAGTGTCGTTTTAACTTTGAACCAGCGATATGGTTTTAAACCATTTATTTGATCAATTTTCCGTTCATAAGGTAACGGTTTATCGAAAACTCTAGCATTCACAATTATGATCCGTTTTACCGTACATAAGAAGTACTGAATTGAAAAACAAATTTAACTGAATAAATGGTTCCACTATGCTCAAAGGCATCATGGTAAAATTACGAAATTTTACCACATTTTTTCAAAGATTATAAAACCGTCTTTTTGTTAATTTAACCGAAATCATTACATAAAAGCTTAAGCAAAAATTACCGAGGCTTTTGGTGTTCTTATGGAGCCAGACACGGTAAATTTTGTCATGATCTTGTAGCTTTGACCAAACTTTTTTTCTCAGTATGCATATCGTAAATTAAGTTTATAAGAATCAAATGAAATCATTTAAATATTCATTCATAAAAAATAATACAGGAAGTCATTGTTGCAAAATTTTTATTCATCATGTTAAAAAGTAACTTTTTACTTTCATTTTGCTTACTTCTCTCTGACAAAAGAAGTGTTTTGTTTGAAAATTTGGAACCATCAAACCATAAAATTAAATTCCAAAATCATCTTTTTATTTTTTTTAAAATTAAAATTATTTCATGTTTTTTTGAACTTCTAAACCCAATATAAAGCACCAACTTAATATTCTTCTTTTTCTTTTCTATAACATTATACAGATTTTTTTTAAAAAGAAGTTTTGTTGTTTATAGAGGTAGTTTGTTTTGGTCTCCAAAGTGACTTTCTAGATTTAAAGGAATTCTGTTCGTCCTCCCTAGAAACCAATAATTCTCTTGTATCTCTGATGAATTGATCTCCAAGGTTGTTTTACAATGCAAAACACCTACCAGGGTGTGAAAAATTGGCAATGTGTGTAGCAAGTGTTACTTGGTAAGATGCTTTCAGATATTCCATACCCTCTGAAGATAAATAAAGGATAAAGAAATAGCTTTTTTCTTCTCTATTTTGTAAACCACATTCAACAATAAATTTCAACCCAGTGAAAAGAAGTAATATATTGTATATTTATTCATTTTTTTGAAGTTTAAGAAATTTGTGAGCTTTCTTGAAGAAGCGAAAACGATATAACCATGTTGCAAATCATATTAAACTATTTTATTTTATAACCATCGTTGAACAGCCGACCAAATGTTGAGTTTACGATTATCAATGTTCAGCTACGTAGCCTTGTGATTTCGAATCCAATCCTGAAGACAAGAGAAGTCCTGGATCAAGTATAGGGAGAAATTTGCCTTCGCGGATGACTTTTTGATAAAAAAAAGTGAATTTGAACTAAACCGCATTTGCGTTACATGGAGATGAAAATCACGAAAACCTCACACAGTTAGCCTGGTGGCAAGGGGACTTTAACGTATGATCCGTCTACCCCTGAAAATAATTTACTTGAGTATTGTGGTCGTTGCGTACCGGGTGAGGAATTCGCATAAAATAACTATCGATTCGAACTCGGGATACCTTATTGGGAGGCGAACACTCTCACCCTTGGCTCAAGCTAAACTATTAAAATTTATATGTTAAAAGAAAGTCTTCTAAATTAATTCGTAGAGAAGTTGCACTAGTTTGGTGCTTTACAAACCTCTGGGTTTGAGGGCCGGGATAACTCGGTTGGTAGTGCACTGGGCCCATGTTCGTAGGTTCGATCCCCGCCGGCCGAATATTCCCCGGGTAGTAAAGGGTGACTGATGCACGTTAAATCTGTCGAGTCGCAAAGTCCTCCATCTTCCCATAACAAACAATATCCCTGGGGGTACTGATCCAGGAGTTTTCTTGTCTTCAGGATTGGTTCAAAATTACAAGGTTGAACATTAGTAGTCGTAAACCCAAAAAATCGGGTCGGCTGTTCAACGACGGTTATAAAAAAAAATAAGAAAAACCCCAGGTTTTAGCAATATAAATTATTGGGTTGCTCGAACAGTATCTGATGATTTTCTTATAGTGATTACTCTATTGAATCATATACAGTCCATTCTGATCCAATACCCTTTGTCATATTTTTGGTAGTGGTATGCTTCCTAGTTTTTAAAATTTTTATTCCTTACTATCAAAAAAATGGTTAGACCTAAACGAATATATTTGACAACCCATGTCTCGTCCCTAGTGATGATGCTTCGAAAATGGGCAATTTTTCTTGATGTTTGAGAAGCAAATCATAGACATCTTATGCGACGGCATTAATTTTTTCCCCGTAAGAACACGAGGAGCCCATATGTCGAGCTTTGAGAAAAAACCTAGGAGCTTCAAATGATCGGAAACGGTCAAATTTGACAAATTTAGTCACTCAGCGATTTCACGAGTCAATTTATCAGTTTGCATCAATGTCCACGTGTTCCATCAGTTTGCATCAATGTATCTCTGTTAGCCTAAACTGACCAAGTGCATCTGCAGATGTCTTAATCGAAATTTTGCAAACCAGTTTTGGTGCTGTCATATACTGCCAATCGATATTCTCCCGACGCATCGGATAACAAAATTTTTACTTTTTTGATAGTAAAACAGTAAAATATGCCAAAAATGCTGCTTTTCACTTTCTATAACGAGACACCAACCAAAAATTACTGAATAGAATCAATCGAATTTTTTTACGAGAATGCCATCCTGCACCAGCTTTTAAAATTTATAATGATTATTTGACTTATGTGTGAAGTTGTCTGTGAAAAAGAAATCAATTATGATCTCTGTAAGTAACAAATGAAATTACTTTCTGAGCAAACTAATACATTTTTCAGAGTTTGTAAATTAAAGCCTCTCAATATATTAAAATTGGATTTCATTTTAGAATTCTTGTAACTCTTATGAATACAAACTCCTTTTAAATTTTAATTTATTTTATATTATTAAACTTGATTTTCGAACACAAACAGTTACGCTTATCAACCTTGCTGGAAATGTTATCTCTAGATATTCTTATCATAATAAAACATGTTTTAAATTTAATCTATTCAGAGCATGGAAATCAATAGCATATTATTTCTGAATCTGACATTTTATTCATTTTTCTTAAAAAGAGAGTGTATTTTAATAATATTTTATAAATTCACTCCGTCGTTTCATGGCCTATATTTACCTACCCCTTTTAACGATAAGGTCAATATTTCCATTCGCCAATTTTTACTCCCTATTACGTCAAATGTCATTGATATTGACATTTTTTGGGTTGAATCATTCTGAAAATTTTCAGGTTTTAAATTTTAACAATTAAGACTTTTTTGAAGAATTATTGGTTGTCATTTTTTTAAAAACTCATCAAGGAGAAGAAACATAGTTTCTTCCCTCTTTTTACTTATTTTAGAGTTTTAAAATTAGTCTTTATCTTAGCGCTCCTATAAATGGTTTAGAATCTTTTAAAACAGTCAAAAGAATATAAATGGAAATTTGATTTTCTCTGTGAAATCAAAAATGGAAACCCAGTCTCCCATTGTCAAAATTAAAAAATAAATAAACAGATAATTAAAGGAAAAATAAAAGCAAACAAAAAAAATTTAAAAAAAAAGCGTTTAGATTGATCTTTTTAGATCTTTCAAGCTTATAAGGAATGAATTGTTGCATATATTTTTATGTGCGAAAAAGTAAGCAAACCATATTTATTTTCGATTTCAGAGTTAAGAAATCAAATATTTAAAAAAGAAATGATTTCGAATGATTTTTTTAAAAAAAATTCTATTCATGAGATTTTTTTGGTAGCTAGAAATTTCTCACAAATTTCAATGTATGACCATTAACATTAAAAAAATACCTTTATGATAATATGAAAAAAATCTTTGTGGATCCTAACCACTTTCATTGGAAGATAGTATAGAGTTGAAGGGCTAGTGCTGCAGGCTTGTTTCGTTGTCTTCTTCTGAAAAAGAATAATAAAACTCGACGTTTTACTGTATAAAAAAGGTTATATTAGTGAGTTAGCACAAAAAAAGGACCCGATTTCAATTATTTTCAAAATGCATTGAACGAACTCGAGTACAGATTAAATGTTTGTAATGTAGTGTAGTCTATAATATCTATAACATCTTAAATTCAGAATAATCACTATAAAAATTACTCAAAAAGAAGATAAAATGTCCAGAAACCTGTTTTTTTTTTCTTTTACATCTTGCGGTGCTGGAATACGTCCACTTTTTTAATAGGAATCATGGTTCAGCTTCACCTTCAAGCAACCTCGAATTTTTTTTGTCAAAAAAAAAAACTTGACAGTTATCGATTAAAGAATCAATAAAATTTTCGTTTTGATTCACTTTAAAATTTATTTATGACCTTTGAAACAAATATTATTCAGCTTCTTTTTTCAAAGATTGCAATAATATGTAATATGCTTTTGTTTAACGAAATGTACCCAATTATTTTAAAAAGAATGCTCCTAACTTTTTTTTGTAACATTCTGAACATGTACTAAGGAAGTTAGCAGATGTTTTTGATAGATAATTAATTTAAGAAAATGTATTTCTTATTAAGTACGAAAAAAGTTTGGATATGCTCATTTGCTATTTTGATTAATTTGTTTTGTTTTTGTGGTAGATATAAACAATTTTATTCTTTAATTTTCATAACACTACTTAAAAAATATTATTTTGTTAAGAAATACCAATTCATTGACAAAATATTGCAGAAAAACAGAAGAAAATAATACTTGGAACCCACCCATTAGGTGGCAACTGGAACGACAGCTAACCCCATATGTATGTACAGCGGTGGTCATATCGTCTGCGTTAAAACTTCGTACCACCCCTCTATCACGCCCACCCATTCAGTGATTGATGAGAGCTATCAAAGGTCTTGGGGAAGCTGGCCTTCCGAATGTTCAGAAATATTCCAACTATAGTTTAGAAAAGTGGTGTACGTCCTGCAGAATTCGACAGAAAACCGGATTACGTACTTTCTGGACAGTTAGCAGCAAGACATATGGGCCTTGGATTCCGATCGTGTGGTGGTCTAATCCCTTTTCAGATGGAGATTATGACCTTAGCTATTTGTTAGCTGATTAGCTAATGATGGTTTTGACGGATTACGATTGGCGGATTTTATTTTAGGAATCAAGGCGTATGCTTGGAGAATATTACAGAACTGTTGCTCTTAGGGCTTTATTAAGTTGTTTTTATAACTGAAATATCTATTACAGGATTAGTATTTTATTTATTTATTTATTGTAAGACTTAAAAGATATGATCACATCGTATCTTCAATTTGATGCGTTAATACCAGAAGATTTGCCTTTATTATCATAGATTTTTCTAAAAGAATGAGAGTCTTCTATAAAAGTTCTTATTTTTACCATTATTTTGGTTACTGCATATGAATTATTTTATGAAAGCCAATTGCATAGATTGTCACAAAATAATGCGAATTTCACAAATTTAATTTTGTAGTTCTACATAAAGTTTTCTGAACGGTAAAAATTGTGTTCATTCTGAAAGGTAATTCAGAATAAAGTATTATATTAAGATTTTAACATTTAAAACTTAATCTTGTAGACAAAGCTGGAAATATATTTAAATACTCTTTATCCTTTCATGAGTTGTAGGAAGAAAAGTGCCCTACCTATTTTTAACAATGATATAAACTAATAAAAATTTAAATATTGTTTATTTTTGAAAATTTGCGCTTTTAATCAACCACATTAAGTTTAGAAACACTTAAACATTTCTTTGTTTTAGAAACGAAATGACCACAATTCCTTAGGATTCTTATAATTATTTTCGTTCCAATTTTCAGCTATGAATGGAATAAGGAATTAACACATAGTGAAATGGAACTGTTAAACGGTTCTTGCAGACGGGTCTGGTTCATTTCATTGACAATCACTTCATCGACAGACCATTTCATCGACGCCACTTCAAATAAGAATTTCATGTTTCAAGCTGATTCAATTAAATAAGAGATGTTTGTACAATGAAAAAAATGTGTAGCGTATCTTAGCACCAAACATGGTGGCTAAAACAATACACTGAAAGTGTTGTAGTGGAACATTCTACACAATTCTTGGTGTAATCAAAAGTTTTTGGAGACAATTCTCAGTGTTGAAAAACACTTGGAGTGTATATTTGCAAAACTTTTGGTGTAAATTGTTGCCATCTTTTCAGTAAAACTAAAGCTTGTGATAATAAGATATGATACATACATAAAACAGTAAAATTATTTTTGAGATACAATTAAAAGTAGCAACAGTTGGTTTAGGATGCATATATCAATTTATGTAAAGATAAAATTAGTATGTTGATCATACCAAAGAGTATATTATGATGAATTCGAGTTAGATTCGAACAGAAGCAGATAATTAAATTAATTCAATAATTAAAAATAGCTATTTATATAGGTTGCACTTGGTTTTCAATTTAATAGAATTATTGTGAAATAATCAAATTTAGCATTTAATTATGATCCTCAAGCCTTGTTGGCCTTGTTAAAAATCATAATTGTCTCAAATCCTACCAACTAAAAGGAGAATAGTTATATATAGCCAACAACTTTTTTGCCCATTATTACCTGATTATTATTTGCCTCATGATATTATGTTATGTAATAACATATTATCATGGTTTTTTTTAACTTATCACCTGATAAGAAACACCTTAAACTAAAACTTTTATACACCTTATGTACAGAAAATACCAATTGATTAACAACTTAGCCACTTACGCCGGACATTAGTAGAACCTGAGACACTTTCCCTCCTAGATGAAAATTATCAAAATCAATGCTTGATTCTCACCTTTGTCAATTTTTTATGACCCCGGATAATGCTACATTAGAGTAAGTTTTTATGTATTAAACAAATGGACTTTAAATAATGGACTTTAAATGCTTTTTATTTTCATTAAACTCTGACTTTAACGCTTATCGCCATTTTCAGAATAAACATAGAGGGCACTTGTTAAGGATAAACTAAATTTTTCCAAACAGTTATGAATAATTTTCGCAAACTCCCAGCAGCTATAAAAATAGCATATTATACGCAAAAAATCATCCTTTCATGCGATTATAGAGCTTTCGAAAAACAGCCTTAATATTATAATTTTTAATACTCATAAACAGGTAAGAGATGCATGTATATAGCGCAAAGTAAAAAACGAACCAGCCTGAAGAAAATTTGACCTAATGATCGGATCTACACTTTCTTGGACTCAATTTAAAAGATTCGATTGGGCGATCTCAAGTGTGCTAATTATTTTGTACGGACGATATTTTAAGTTACGAAATCAGTTAAGTGCCTTTTTTTATAACAGATTCGGATTTCTAACCCCAAAATATAAGAGGTAAACGCAATCTGGAAAATATGGTTAGGAGAACGGGCTGAATTTTGGACTCCTTTATGTTAGTTTTATTTTCTGTGCATTTCACCATATCCCGAGAACTTTTTAAGCGAATTGAAAAAATTTTGCACACAATTTATTATTATTTTTTTTTATTTCTGAGGAAATGAAGAGGAACAGAAAGAACAGGAACAGAAGTAAAGATGACACAGCAATAAATTGACCGAAGTCATTGCCTCATAAGTTCTCTGGCCTTCCAATAAAGCTCAGTCTCGGAGTCGCCCCCAAGGACTGCCCAGTGGTGGAGGTGGTGTCTATTCATAGGGGTATTAGAGTTACTGAGGGGGCAGTAAGGGCTTGAGAAGATTCGAATACGGTGAAGGTGATCTGCAAGGCAATCATGTCCGGTTGGAAGACGGAATTGGGCCACAGCGTGCCGACGTGAACTGCCAGGAACCCTTAGAAGATCTTTTTTGCATACAATTATAAAAACTTTATCATCCAAAGATAATTTTATGCAAAATAAATCTCTTGATAAAAATGTATTATTTTTAATAATTTCATTTATTAATGGTCGAAAATAATTTAAATTATAGCGTATACAATTTTTTACGTAATTTTAAATAAAACAATTTTAAATGGAAAAATACAAAATTTGACCAAAGTCGGACTAATAGCTTCTGAGGAAGCGAATTTTAAAATTACAACTTTTCCAAATTCGACTTCTCAGGATCTATTCGTATAATTTCGAACAAATTTTGTATTACGCCATTTAAAATTGTTTTCGTAAAAATGGAGTAAAAAAATTTTACGCCTTCAAATTCAAAATTTTTTCGATTATTAATAAATAAAATAATAAATATTTATGAAAGTTATATTTTGCAAAAATTTTCAATTCGGTTAAAGTTCTCGCGATATAGTAAAATACGCAAAACTACTGTGTGGAAAAATACGCAAACTACAGTAAAATACGCTAAATAAGCAGACGATATTTCATAATACGAAGTCTGACACAAAAATGTACTTTCTCTGAATAAATATACCTCTTTTTTCAATGGATTCGGATTTCTGAACCGAAAGTATAGGGGATATAAAACCGTTAATGAACAGCTTACCCAATTTTGGTAGCCTTGTAATTTTGGACCAGGAAACAAAATAATTCCTGGATCAAACATGGGGGAAAAGTTTCCTTCGTAGAGTACTTTTTGATGAAACTAACCCGCATTTGAGTTACATGGAGAAGAAAACCACGAAAACCAAGAATGGAGAGGAAATACCTCGAAGACGAAAACCACGGTTGGACTGACAACAAGGGGTATCTAAGCAATGATCTGTCTATCAGTGAGGATATTTTACGTTAGCACTGTAGTCGGTGCAACCCAGGAGAGTTGTACGTATCGACCAGCCATCGCTGGAATTCGAGCCCAGTTTACCTCATTAGCCGCAATCAGGAAAATATTGTCCTCATAATTTGGTTAAGAGAGCGATCCAAAGTTTAAACCCCGTAATGTTCTTTTAACCATACCACGAAAACTTTTTCAGGGAATTGTAAATTTTTTACACACAATTATAAAATTTGTTTATCCAAAGAAAATTCGAGAAAAAAGAAATTTAGTAAATATTTATTATTTCATTAAATAATAGTCAAAAAAAATTTTGATATGCAAGGTCTAAAATATTTGTTAAATCCTTTTAAAATATGTAATTTTAACTGGCAAACACAAAATTTGAGCGAAGTTGGTTGAATAGCTTCTAAGAAATCAACATAAAATCGATTAATTTAGATATTTTAAATATGCGAGCATATAATACTAATCAGTATTATAAATACATGCACGGATTCCTCAAAAATCCCATCATTAGATCAAAAATTATCCAAGTTCAAGATTTTGTTTTTGTTTTTTTGGCAATAGTTTTGAGAGAACTACAAACCTCAGAAATTCTAAAATACTATTAATAATATTGTATCTTAAAATTACGTGTATTCTCAGAATAAATGTTTAGAAAATCTAAAAAATTTAATTTATAGTAGAAATTGTTTTAAAACATTTTTAAAAAATATAAAGAAGCTATATTGATTTCAGTTCAACAACTTCCTGGGATAATTTGTGAGTACACTTTCAGAAATAAAACTCTAACTTTTGACGTTTCAGCAATTCTTGAGCAGTATATATTTAATTCTGAGAATCATTTCTTCGTAGAATCACGCGATTTGTGACGAAACGCGAGCTCTCATATGTATGCGAAAATGTTTCCTCAACTCGAAACCTCCTCGAACTGCATTGTGGGAGATTATTAACTAGAATGACGACACTAGAATTAAGACAATGTAATAGAAAAGAAAGCGACAAATTTAAATGACTCTCATCTTGATTCGTCAAGGAGTTGATCTCTAAGAAATACCAGGAAGATCCGGGTTTTGAATACCGCTTCGAGTATGAGTGACATTTATCTCTATATTCTATCTGTTAGTGTTGCGTCGTGTTACCTATATGTTGCTTACGTCAAATTGATTATTAAAAAGGTTAGATACATTAGGCACTACAAGCTTTTTTTTTGAAAAAATATAGAATAAGGAAAGATTTGTTTTAATTTTGACGAAATTTGCTTCCTTTGAAGAAATTCGGTTCTCGAATCACTTTGACGAAATTTTTGCTCGAAGCATATACAAATAAATGATTTTTTAAAAACAAAGCAGTTGGAAATTCAAGCTTTGCATTTTTGGCAGATTTTAAGACATTAAAAAATTACAAAATATTCATATCAGTTACACGCAAAAAAAAAGGAAATAAACTTGAAATTCTCATTAAAAAGTTGATATATTTTTCAAAGAATTTTAAGTTACTTATCGTAATATAATAATTATGCATCGTTATTTTAGTCACTTTATTTATTTTTCTATCATGTATATAGCGTATATTAAGCATCATAGTTAGGAAAAACAGTAATTGAAGAAGTTTTTGTTAGTAGAAAAACTATACCAGATTTCAGAAAGTAAAAGAATTAAAATGGGAAAAATAAAGTTTTATTTATAAGGTACGTTCCTTCTTTTAGATGTAACTTTGGAGAAAAAATAAAATAAATGGGGATTGTTTTGCAAAGTACTTAAAAGAGAATGGTTGAAGATGACTTTAAAAAAGAAGGATTTATAGAAATCGATGCATCTAACTATTTGTTAGAATCTGAATATTTTATTTTTAAGTTAAAGCTCTATAAATTTAGGAATAAGTAATCTCTTTGTTCTATGAATTTTGGAGTACTGCATTTCTTAATTTAAATTCAATGAATACTGGAATCCATCATAATGTACTTTAAATACAATAAACGTTCTTTTTTTTATAAAAATTTGGAAAAATACAGAGAATATGAAAATACATAGGTTAGGCTATAATAAATGTTTGAAAATCAAATAGATTGTAAATAGTTACTATTTTATCTGCAAGGGAGAAGAAATAATGATAAAATTATTTGGTGTTAACATATTACTTCTTTACTTATTTAGTCAATGATTTATACTAGAAAGACGGAAAATCAGCATATACTTATATTGCCCAAAAGCAGTCAAAATGACTGGATTGAGAATGCGTGAATAAATTTGTTTAAAATTAATTTTTAATTTTTTTTTATTATTTGCAGTTATATAACAAGTTATTAGTAAATATTATCAATAAAAAAGTTATATGTTGTGCAAAAAGTCACAAAATTCTAAGAAATTGTGTCATTATATATATCATTGCTTTTCTAATTGAAATTGAAGGCAGTCAAAATGACTTCCTTAGGCAATCTAGTGTTAATGAAAAGAGAAGAATGTTAAAAAAAAAATTATTTTGTAAAATGTTAGACTTTAGGGGAGAAAAATTGTGTTTAGTTTTGAAGTGTTTGGGTTTTTAGACTTAAATAGGATTGAAGATGTGTTACTTTTCCTATAATTACTGTTTTTCCTATAATTTTTAAGATTTTTTTTTCAATTTTCATTGAATAATCCTTTTGCTTGATGCACTAAAATAACAAAACAAAAATGAACATGATGTTTAAAGATTTAAGCTCAGTAACTAAAATAAGGGTTTAAGGAAAATCTTCCGTTAAACAATACACTCCCTATCTTAAGTAAGACTCAGAAGATCATATAACAATTGATTAATCCATAATGATAATTTTAAGCTTGAAATCCAAGGATAAAAACAAGATTGCTCTTCTCAATAATTTAATAGATATTGAATGATGAGTCTGCAATTTATTTTTTGAACCAATGTACAGGAATGTTTTGATTTTTACGTTAAAAGGGGGGATTGTTTAATATTATAAGTGAAGAAGCTTCTCTCTATATTGTCAAATCATAGTTTACTTATGAATGAATTAATGAGCATAAAACATATACTTGAAATGAAAAGTCCTGTACAAACCACTATATTTTTACGCAGAAGCTTTTTCAATATGGTTAAATTCATATGCTAAATTTAGTTAAAACTTTTTAAATCATAGCAGAGAGTTTGCCTTTTTCTTTATCATATTATGATTTTTATCAGGGTCACATTTTATTTATTATCATAATATATACAATGTTGATTTCGTTTCTCAGTAATTTTAACATATTTATTTGCATTTTTAATTTTAGTATGCACTTAAAGCATATTATTAGATGACATGTTTAAAAATATAAATGAAAAATATTGAATGNGACGATATATATATATATATATATATCATTCAATATATATGCGTGTGTGTGGGTGAGTGTTATGTATTTATTTTAAAATGTGTTAATAATATTCTTTTATTTAAAGTTTTATTTACATAATAATTTATTGAAATTTAAAATAGCAATAAGAGAAAGCCTAACTGCATTATATATTATTACAATATCAAGGTACTCAGGTTCATTAGATCGGATTGTTTAACTCTTTTAATTTAAAACTATGAATTCTGATAATCGCGATGAATTGTACTTCGATTACTAAATTCTCAAGAGTTCAGAAGAGAGTTTATCGTGTTACTGATTGAAAACGCGTTTAATGAAAAAAATCTTAATTAACTTAGGCAAATTTTTTTTTATTTTATTTAATTTATGTTTATTTCTACTAATTGTCTCAAGTCAATTTTTAAACTCCCATGCCATTAATAACGAAATATTTTTCAATGCTGCAAAACTTCAAATGTTTTAAATTATACTCTAAGAACAAATAAGGTTCACATTTGAACCATATTATCGATACTTTGAACCTAATTAATGTGTCGAATGTTTGCATTAAAGCTTGTTTAAGTTTAACATAGTTTAAATTCTAACTTAACCTACAGTATCGTGCAAGAAATGCTGAAATATACTTTAATCGAGTTAGTTTCAACAACTTGTTATGTGTGCAGTAAATTCGTACGGTGATATATTTCAACGTGAACTGAACTACAATTAAATAGCACAATAATTAATATAGACTTTAATACATTGTCTATGTAGAAGTCTTTCGAAAGACTTATTAAACCACAGGATTTATGCTATTCTGACAAGGACGAAATTTTTAAATCTTTATGATATCCCCATTGATTTTGTTTAAAATTTTTTAAATGGACACTGTTTTTGAATTTCTCACCAAGCTGAACAAGTAGTTTTTGTTTTATATTTTTTTCAATGTAACTTTCACTTTAAACTCTCATTTTAAAATTTAACACACATTTAAACTTTTAAACATGGATCAGTAATTTTGAATGTAAAAAACAGTTTAAAAAGATTAATGGAGTTTAATTTCATCCTATCTAAACATCATTTAATACAGACTTTTATAGCTCATAATTATTCTTATTCTCCCAGTTAGAAAATCCATACGTTTAATTTAAACTGTAATGAATCCAATTCAATATTCTATTTGCAACCTTACTTCATATACAGTTTTTGCTTCAGTGACATTCCACTTATCAATATATAAATACTGCAAGCAGAATAAAATACCATTCTAACCCCAAAACTGCATTCTGTTTAACCTGCAGGCTATAATACATTCAATTACAATATATTAGCAGTTTTGTCAATACAATATATAAATCTTAAGTGTCAAACAACTGTCCCGATATGACGGATTGTAATAATTCAAATGTCTAAGCCCCTGGCAAGGAAATACGTCTCCCACAATTCCATGACTCATGCCAGTGTTCTTCTTGGAAAAGAGAATCCTATCAATTGGTCAGGATTGATTGATGATAAAGGTTCCCCTAACTACAAAGATTCCATTGCCATCGTGGAAAGGCATTATTCATCGGAAAACTATTTAGTTATTAGACATAAGATTGAGGCAGCTCAGTTTTAATGATAGCATTTGGTCCGTTTGTGGTTTATTGTTGTTCATAATTCTGTCACTTCATCTCGGATGGGGATTAGTTTTTAAGATAGAACAAGTTCTTTATGATGGAGAAATAGAGAGGTATTTTGGGTTGTGCTATTATTACATAGTTTAGGGGGATTTAGAAATGATTTTGAAATAAAATGTATTTTAGTTTTAAAACTTCAAATGTCATTACGTGATTGTAGGTTTGATAGGTAAAACATTCAGATGTAGTTTATTTTCTGTTTATACTTCTAGAAGCCCAACTTCAATTATAGCATTGATTCCATTTGTGGTTTATTGTTATTTATAATTCTGTCATTTCATTTCAAAAGGGGATTAGGTTTTAAGATAGAACAAGTTCTTTATGATGGAGAAATAGAGAGGTATTTTGGGTTGAGCTATTATTACATAGTTTTGGGGGTTTTAGAAATGATTTTTAAAAAAATTTTTTTTTTTTGAAACTTTAAATGCCATTACAAGATTGTAGGTTTGATAAGTAAAATATTCAGATGTAGTTTATTTTCTGTTTATACTTCTGGAAGCCCAACTTCAATTATAGCATTGATTCCATTTGTGGTTTATTGTTATTTATAATTCTGTCATTTCATTTCAAAAGGGGATTAGGTTTTAAGATAGAAGGAGTTGTTTACGATGGAGAAATAGAGAGGTATTTTGGGTTGAGCTATTATTACTTTGGGGGTTTTAGAAATGATTTTTAGAAAAAAAAAATGTATTTTTGTTTTAAAACTTCATATGTCATTGCATGATCGTAGGTTTTATAATTAAAATATTCAGATGTAGTTTATTTTCTGTTTATACTTCTAGAAGCTCATCTTTGATTATAGCATTCATTCCATCTGTGGTTTATTGTTGTTCATAATTCTGTCATATCAATTTGGAAGGGGAATAGTTTTTAAAATAGAAGGAGTTGTTTACGATGGAGAAATAGAGAGCTATTTTAGGCTCAGCTATTATTACATAGTTTTGGGGGTTTAAGAAGTGATTTTTAAGCAAATGTATTTGTGTTTTATAACTTCAAATGTTATTAAATTATTGTAGTTTCAATAAATAAAATATTCAGATGTTGAAGTTTATTTTACGTTTATTTTATGTTTATACTTTATTGTTATACTAGCAGCTCAACTTCAATGGTAGCATTTGTTTATTGTTGTTCATAATTCTGTCATTTCATCCAGGAAGGCGATTAGTTTTCAAGATAGAAGTTCTATATGATAGAGAACTAGAGAGGCGTATTGGGCCACGCTGTTATTACATAGTTTTGGGTTTTCAGAAATGATTTTAAAATAAAAAGGATTTTGTGTTTTAAAAATTCAAATGTCAGTAAATATATGTGGATTTCATAATTAAAATTTTTGTTCGGAATTCTGCCCTTTTATCTCAGAAATAGAAGAAGTTCTGATATTGTAAATAATATTTACGTATAAAAGAGAAGTATTTTAGGATGCAAAAAAATAATAAGGTACTTTGGACTGAGGAAACTTCAGTGCTTTTATAAATCAGTTTTATATAAACAGCGTTGCTTTGAATGCATGTGGCTTTAATTACTGTGATAGTGAAAAATTTCGTTAAAGTGCAGTATTTTGTTTGTTAGAAGCAAATTTAATTTAATATAATTTTAACTATTTTTACATTGATATTTTAGAATAAAATTTTTGGAACTTCAAATCACTTGAACAAATTGTTCTTCAAGATCGTTTTAAATTTAATATCAAATTAGTATGTTTATTTATGAATTAAAAAATTTAAACAAAAATAAGGCAATCATAAACTATATTTGGTAGTTTTAGTTAAATTCCTTTAATTTATATAGCTCAAAGTAGTCTTGACTGAAATTACTAAACCTTTATTTAAAGAAGTTAAAATTATAATATTTTCGTAAGCAGAGATAAAAGAAATAACTCCTTAACTGAAAATCACAATTAATATTTTTATTTAATTACCTTTATTAATTATCTTTATTTACTGTTTCAGGGCTGCTGTATACTAGAATTGCTTGTTATGTTATTAACGAATTTATTTTTTCTTCTTCTAAATAGTACAATCCATATTTAAATCGCACTTCCTAATTAATTTAAAAATCTGAATCACATAGATTTTAAATTTTTTATTGAATTGATTTATTGGAAAATTGCCATACATATGTGAATTGAACAAAATAATCCTTTATATTTTCAAATTTGGGAAGGATACAGTTTTGTACATGTTAATGTTATCATTACTTTTCTTACTACATATACACAAATATAGACATTACAAGAGTGAAATATTAAGCAAATATCGGAAAAATATAAATATATAGCTACACTTTTGGAAATTTATTGGAAAAAATTATTTTACTATATTCAAACAAAACAGTTAAACAACCACAAATAAAGTGGTATCCAAATTGTTAACCGTGAGAAAAATAATTTATTAGCTTCCTTTACCCAATGCAGTTAAATAGCGTGAATTTTATCGCACCAACTAGTTCCAGCTAATGAAGCCACTTAGTTCTTTACAACTAGGTACATATTACAGCCAAGAGGGCTAATTCGACAATATCATGAACAACTGAATGAGAGTGCGATTAGAAGGTTTGACATCATAATATTTTCTCTTGATAAAACATAACACATCTACAACCGAACTCTGATGCCCATTACCTTGCATAAAGCCTAGCTCCAATGCCTAGTTAAATTTTTTTTTACGTTTTGAAACCTTTTAAGTTGAAAATCCATATAGTTTTGTATTCATGTTTTTTTCAACCATTCCAATTGTAACCGGTTTCAAAACTATAAAGGTAAAAACGTTCGATACTGTAAACTTTAAGGTTGATTGGATGGACAGACTGCTGCCGGTTAAACTGATAGTGTTCAAGTCCCTACATTTGACACCACAATACTTCAATTCTCTGAAACATATGAAGAGTTTCGAGTGTAATGCTCTCTCCATTTCCCATTACATAACAAAACTCCTGGCTCCAATGTCCAGTAAATTAAATTTTCTTTTACTGTTTTGAAAGTATGCTAGCTGTAAATGGTCAAAAATAGCATAGTTTTATATTCATGGTTTTACAACCATGCCATTCGTAAACAATTTCAAAACCTTAAACGTAAAAAAAGTTCTTACCGTAAATTTTATGGTTAATTGGATGGACTGACTTCTGCCGATTATTTTACCATAATTTTAGATTGAAAATTCTAACAGTAAAATTCTAAAGCCTAGTTAAATTAGTCAATCTTCTTCTCGTCTGCGGTTTTTTAATCAATAAAATAAATTAATTAACTAAAAAAACTGAAACCTTTACATTGTGCAACTTATTGTTATCTACAACTAATTGGTATTTTTATTTTCTTGAAATAACAGCAATTTTTTTGTAAGAACTAAAGATTATTGAAGTCCCTGACTGTTATTAAATATCATATTAAAAGTATTTTTGAAGTAATATTTCCACGAGTTTATTTTTAGTTGCGATGGCAATCTTCAACATTTAGTAAGAGAGTTATTTGCATTGAAAATGGTGTTTTAACTCGATTTCTAGATTATGTTTAGACTTTATTTCTAGACGACTTTTTTTTACTCTTTTCCCAGATGACTTTTCGACTTTAATAGATTTTTTTTTATGTTGTTATCCAGATTAAGTAAATGTTTTGACTGAAATGTTAATGAATGTTCTTCGATGCATGTTATAATCTTTCGATTTAATTTTCATAAATGCCGATTAAGCATATATATATAACTATATATAGCAAAAATTTGTATGTAAATTGTAATAAAATGCAAAATTAAATAATGTATTGTAAATAAATAGTTCATTAAAATTGGAACTTTTGTTAAATTATACCTTTAAAAAATAAAATGTAGTAAATTAGCAAGTACACAGTTTACTGACTGCACTATTTTGCTATATATATATATATATATATATAAATATATATATA